>NC_088879.1:31951283-32096633 GCF_032884065.1 Artemia franciscana | reverse complement strand
GGACAGCAAAGAATGTAGTATATTCGCAAGTTTTACGTAGTTAAAAACATATATATATATATATTATATATATATTATATATATATATATATATATATATATATATATATATATATATATATATATATATATATATATATCTATCTATATTCACAGGTGGGACATAGGGACACAACTACAATGGCGCGTAACTAATATGGCGCGTAACGACTTACGCGCGCGGGGGGGGCTTGGGGGGGGGCGCGAAGCGCCCCCACCAACTAGGTGTTGGGGTGGCGCGAAGCGCCACCCCAACAGCTAGTATATAATATATCTGTCTGCGTCCCTTTTCTCCGTACTCTTTCGTTATTTTTCTTTCTCTCACTCATCAATTGAATTGCTTTTAATCTTGTACTGTTCTTTGCATACACAATAGATCAGATCCTTCCAAGTGGTTTTTTTTTTATGTTACGATTTATTGTCTCTTAATAAAATACACTTTTAATTCTGCAGAATATAAATGTTTCGAAAACAAATTTGTTTATCTGACAAATAAAAGTGTTTGGAAGGGAAAGTGCTTCAGCAATATAATTTAGACATGTATATTTTGTATAAACAGAAACACTGAAACAGTAGTATGGGACTAACTCTTGAAACTTTAAGTTAAATTAATCCCCATTCTAAAAGTTAAGACTTTTTGCAATGTAAACATCCATGTGTAACCTTATTCAAATATGTAAACTTCTTTACTGATGTTGAAATTGTTTTGTATTATCTAAGTTTCTGAATTTGAACTTTAAACAGATTTTAAGCGATTTCAGTACTAAAAGTTAATAGTTTGTAATTTAGTTTAGTATAGGTGTTGAGTGAGAAGTAATGCTATTATTTTTTTGTACAGATCGTTTGGAACAAGAGATTTTTGCAGGAATTTTAAAAGATATTTAATACTAGCTGTTGGGGTGGCGCTTCGCGCCACCCCAACACCTAGTTGGTGGGCGCTTCGCGCCCCCCCAAGCCCCCCCGCGCGCGTAAGTCGTTACGCGCCATATTAGTTACGCGCCATTGTAGTTGTGTCCCTGTGTCCCACCTGTGAATATAGATAGATTTATATATGTGTTTCAAACTACGTAAAAATTGCGAATATCCAACATTCTTGGCTTTCCCATTGTCTGTCCATATACAAAGCCGTATGTACTAATAATGACGTCATATGCAAACGCTCTTTTTACAAACAAACAAACATGCATACACACAACTCGTTTTTATATAGATAGATAGATAGATAGATACAATACAAATTAACTACGTAAAACTTGTGAATATACAACAGTCTTCGCTGTCCCATTGTCTGTGCGTATAAATAGATTGTCAGGTTTACCGACCCTCAAAGATGCAACATACAATTGTACATTGGTAAAGCAATCTGTATTAAGATCTATACCGCATTTTTCTAGTGATTGCCCTTGAGCTTTGTTGATGGTGGTTGCAAATGCTAATCGAATTGGGAATTGCAATCTTTTAAATTGAAAAAGCAGATCCGTTGGAATCATGGGAATGCGAGGAATAAGAACAGCCTCACCCTCATAAGGCCCTGTCAAGATTGTGGCATCTATTAGGTTTTCCATTGTTTTTTTTTTACGGCAAGTCGCGTGCCATTGCAAAGCTTTGGTGGGTTGATATTTCTTAAAAGTATTATTGGTACGCCTATTTTTAGTTGTAGCAGGTGTGGTGGACACCCTGAAGGATCTATGGAATTTAAAAATTCAGATGGATAATTAACCGCTTCATTTGGTTCCGAAATACAAATTAACTGCGTAAAACTTGCGAATATACAACATTCTTCGCTGTCCAATTCTCGCTGCATATAAATAGATTGTCAGGTTTACCGACCCTCGAACATGCAACGTACAATTGTCCATGGGAAAAACAATCAGTATTAAGATCAATACCACATTTTTCTAATGATTGACCTTGAGCTTTGTTAATGGTGATTGCAAATGCTAATCGAATTGGGAATTGCAATCTTTTAAATTGAAAAGGCAGATCTGTTGGAATCATGGGAATGCGAGGAATAAGAACAGCCTCACCCTCAAAAGGCCCTGTCAGGATTGTGGCCTCTATTAGGTTTTCCATTGTTTTTTTTTTTACGGCAAGTCGAGTGCCATTGCAAAGCTTTGGTGGGTTTATATTTCTTAAAAGTATTATTGGTACGCCTATTTTTAGTTGTAGCACGTGTGGTGGAAACCCTGAAAGATCTATGGAATTTAAAAATTCAGATGGATAATTAACCGCTTCATTTGGTTCCAAAACTGTGTCGACTGACTTGTAAAGGACTGCCTGGTCTTGAATCTTGGTCAAAACAATATTGTTGATTTCGTGGACGTCTATATTTTTGGGTGCGAGAATCGCTCTTTCACTTAGCCATTTATTATTTTTATAATTTTTTAGAATATTCGGAAATACTTTTTCAATCAATTCATTTTTGGACGTCACTAAATTACAGAAATCAGCAGGTAGTTGTATACGTCCTGAAATTGAGTCTATTGGGAGCTTTCCGTTTCCCATTGCCAGCAATTGATCTGAAAATGTTTGACCAGAGTCATCGTTTTGCAATCGGACACGCATATTTGTAGTTAATTTTAATGTTTTTACGTGTGCCCATAAATTAGAATTTTTCAGGCAAGCATTCATTTCGTCTGCAGGAGTTGATCTAGGTATTATAGGTAATGTTTGCCTGAAATCTCCCGCAAGCAATATTAAGGTGCTGCCAAAGGGTTTCGACTTCCCTCGCAAATCTTTCAAGCATTGATCCAGAGCCTCGAGCGATTTTTTGTGTGCCATTGTGCACTCATCCCAAATAATAAGTTTGCATTGCTGCAATACTTTACCCATCCCAGATGATTTGGAAATATTGCACGTGGGAGTTTCTGTAGAATGCAAGTTCAGAGGCAATTTCAAAGCGGAATGAGCAGTTCTTCCACCAGGCAGCAATGTTGCGGCTATTCCGGACGACGCAATTGCCAACGCTATATCATTTTTAGATCGAATTGATGCCAGAATCAGTTTTATCACAAACGTTTTACCAGTACCTCCTGGCGCATCCAAAAAGAAAATTTCTCCAACGTTGTTATCGACACAATGCATTATCGTATCATAAATGTCTTTTTGTTCCGACGTTAACTTGGAAATGTTATTTTGTACATACGACAATAGATCACTCGTACTGTAACTTTGTTCACGATCCAATTCTACACATGTCGAAACAGCAGCGATACGGTTAGGTGAAGGCATTCCCAAACTCCATCCCAAAAAATGATAGGATATTGTAGGGCATCGTAGCATCGATGAGTTTCAGCAATTCTTAACAACTGAGCGTTTCGCTTATGTAGAATAATATCTTGAGGTAAAAACTGATCACCGACCATAACGATTGCCACTTCGTCGATAGTCGGAGCATTGTATCTACGCACATGTTGGCCAGGAGGCGTTTTGTCAGCGGAAATAACAATTTTATGAGTATCAGTAGGCATCAAATCGATGGCTGTTTTGAACAGACGCACTAAATTATTATTTTCGTGGAAAAGATGTTGCAATTGGGAAACGATTGTCCTTTCAACGTTGGGAGAAATTTCGCAACGTGCATTCAATTCAGAATTTCTATCACTGATGAAGTACAATTGTAAAAATTTATGATTCTCGCCTGAGAATGGTAGAAGGGACCCTGCTTTATGATAAATTTGCCCTTTTACTTTGAAAGTAGACATAAATTGATCTGGATTTTCGATTTGGGCTCCAAACGACGTCATTTGGAAACATGAGTTGTATTGTCTGATTTTTGACAAAAAACGCTTAGATTCTGACGTAGTTCCAGTAAGGAAAGTCTTCAATGGCTCTGGTGGTGCAGCCAATAGAGGAAGTTTAACTTTTCCTGAGGCGCAACACATTCCCATTGTTTCACCATTGAATTTCAAGGCCTTGCAATAGGGACAAATTTTAGACATTGTCCCGATTTGAACACATCTACTCAAGCTATAATCATCGACTGGGTTGTACCTGAATGCCAGGCGATAACTTTCAGATTGCTCTGATTCCTCGGCACGCTTTCTTTTCTTACTTTCTCTATCAGCAGCAAGCCTGATTTCTTGCTGTTCTTGTAATTCCTCGGCACGCTTTCTTTTCTTACTTTCTCTATCAGCAGCAAGCCTGATTTCTTGCTGTTCTTGTGATTCCTCGGCACGCTTTCTTTTCTTAATTTCTCTTTCAGCAGCAAGCCTGATTTCTTGCTGTTCTTGTAATTCCTCGGAACGCCTTCTTTTTTCACATTCTCTTTTAGCAGCAAGTCTGCTTCTGCGTTGCTCTGGTAGTTCCTCGGCATGCTTTCTGTTCTTTCTTTCTCTATCAGCCTCAAGCCTGTTTCCCTGCTGGTCTTTTGATTCCTCGGCACGCCTTCTTTTTTCACTTTCTCTTTTAGCAGCAAGTTTGCTTTCGCGTTGCTCTGGTAGTTCCTCCGCACGCTTTCTTTTCTGACTTTCTCTATCAGCAGCAAGTTTTTTGGCATAGACTCTTTGAGCATCTTCATCAGTCATTGTAAACTTAAACATTAATAGATTTCTACGCGAACATATGTCTTATATAACTTGAATGACGTCACCTTCAAGCAAAAATGACGGCAACTAATTTCATGACGTCAGCCGAAACATGACGTCACCTGATCCACAGATCCACAGACAGACAGACAACTTATTTTTATATATATAGAAGATTTATTGATATTGATATTTAAATTCTGAAGTAGTAAAGCAGAAAGTTTCTGGATTTTCTTTTCGCTCAATAGAACCTTTTTTTTTTCTATGCCTTACCAGCAATTATTAAACGTATATTTGATAATGCATCATTCATATTTTTTTTGTGGAGTTGGACTCCTCATATAAACTAACTGTTGTAATAACAAAATTGTAAAAATAGTCGTTGCTTTTATAGGAAATAAATAATTTATATATTTAAATTCATTTTTTCTTTATTTACCTAAATACTAGCTTGCCCGTCGCTGCAATTTCAAAAAAGAGGAAATTAAAGAAAATCCCCTCCCCCCCTGCAAAGATCCTCAGTGGAAAATTGTTCTCCAACGAAAACTCCCACTCTGTGGAAATCCTCCCTCCACATAAAATTCTCCCCCGTGGAAAATACTTCGCTGCGGGAAGTCCATCCCCATCTGCGAATAAGATTTTTATTCACTAATTTATAACTAATTCTTTTAACTTCCTAATACTCTCTTGTTCAAAACAGACAAGATAGCATATTTTATGGTATGCTTGAGAATTAAATCACTCAAGCCATTGACCACACTTGCAAGGGTTCTAGTCATTGCTTTCGCCCAAAATAATTACATGGTTTGGTCTATGGCCAAACTATGGAAAATACCCTCTCAATCATGTTGACAGTATCCTGCAAAAAAGTCACCACCATGTGTGCAGAAGAAAAAAAAGGGACACATCGATATAAGAGAGCTGGTGCTTGAATGTGACAAATTCTGACAAACTGTCAATGAACTAAATAAATGTGACTTCATCTCTGGCGATGAAGAGAGACATTATTAAGAAATATTGGGAGCGTTGGTAACAAAAACTACATGGTAATTCTGACGAAAACTAATTTTAAGAAAAATGTCTGAGAAAGCGATCATTCTAAAGGGCCTAAAAGAGCCTTTATTTGAGGGACAGTGATAAGGAAGATGAAACCACCTGAAAGTTAAACTTAGGGATAAAGAACCCTCCTTATCTTCAAAATTCTATTGTGAATATACCCTAGAGAAACTACCTCAGACTGTATATCATACCTTTTTCCTATCCATCTGGGAAAAAGTGTTCATTTATAATTACATCGAAAAAACCTAATATTTTGTGTATTCGTCTTGAATACTTGAAAACCTATGTCTGTAAGGGCAAGGAGTTGAGTCCTGATGTTGCTGATTTTTTGGTTTGGAACCGGGGGTGAGGAGTGTTACCCTGTAAGCTTAGATAGAGGTTAACCCAGCTCCAAATGGGTGCCTGGAGAAATCGGGGGTGGGGGGAAAAGCAGGAAGTGTCAAATGATTTACCCCCAACAGCCCATTGCAGTCCCGGACAAAGGGAGAGATTCAAGAGATCAGATACCTGTGCTACGCATTCGCATTTGTCGCATTCGCATTCGCTACGCATTCGTCAGTGTGCGTAAAAGATTTTTTTTATTTATATCGAAAAGACCCACTTTAATGGTTGACAAACCCTTACAGAGGCGACATGAGAACTAATTTTGAAAATAAAGAGGAGCTCTATGTACGCCCCATAGTATCATCATTCCTCAAAAATCGTTTGATTTAGGGGCGTGGTTATTCAGTTAGGGTTGTTAGTGAACAGTTGACTGAAAACACCCAACAGTGACGATAAAGAGATACCCCCCCGGGGACAGAGTATGTCGAGGACAGAGTATGTCCCCCCCCCCTCGACAGAGCATGTCGAGTAATTTCTGTTCGTTTATGTTTTAATATTGCTCCTTACTTTCAGTTGATAAAGTTCCTTCTTATTTAATATATCGAAAAGACTCAATTTACTTGTTGACGAAACCTTGCAAAGGCGACTTAAGAACTAACTTTAAAAAAAGAGAAGCTCTGTGTGGGCAACATAGTACCATCGTTCCTCAAAAATCGTATGATTTAGGGGCGTAGTTTTTCAGTAGACCACATAGTACCATCACTCCTGAAAAATCGTATGATTTGGGGACGCGGCTACTCAACCAGGTTGCTAATCAACAGTTGACTGAAATCACCAAAAATAATAATAAATGAAAATAAATAAACAACCTTTCAGAATTTACACCGTGAATACAGACTCACTTCAATACTGCTTTTTCGCAAGACAACTTTTTCCTTTTTAAATCTCCATTGGACCGTTGCCTAGTTTATTTTTAAAAGCTAGTGCTTTCCTTACCCTATGCTTAGTATGGGCTTGCATAGTAATACAAGCTTTTTAAGGTATTTAAAAGATATTAAAAGCTATTTAAAAAGCTATTAAGTCATCACTCTTCTGTGGATTCGGAACCTGAAGATTATATTGTTGACTATATTGTTGCCACCGAACAGTGATGTTTTAAATCTCTCAATTATCTTGAAACTATATTTGCAAAAAATTACCATCATGAGTAAAAATAAGAAAAATAAGTAAAAATAAGGACGCTTCGATATAAGGGAGCTGGTACTTGATTGTAAGAAATTCTGACAAAGTGTCGATGATAGTAAATCAAAATGACTTCATCTCTGGCGACGAATTGAGACATCTATCTATATATATAAAAATAAGTTGTCTGTGTGAGTGTTGGTCTGTCGGGTGACGTCATGTTTGTGTATCGACTGACGTCATGTTTTCGACTGACGAAATTACAGACCGGGACATCGGGACACAAATGACGACCGGGACACCGGCACATAGGGAGTATAAATGACGACCGGGACACAAGGAATGTTCGATTACCAATCACCATCAATAAAGCACCGGGACACAAATGACGACCGGGACACAGGGAGTATACATGACGACCAGGACATCAGTAAAAAAAAACTAAAAAAACTAAAAAAAAAGGTAAAAACTACAAAAAAACTAAAAAGAAAGGTAAAAACTACAAAAAAACTAAAAAGAAAAAAAAACTAAAAACTAATAAAAAAAACTAAAAAAGCTAAAAACTAAAAAAAAACTGAAAAAGAAAAAAAATAAAAAAAGGAAAAAAATGAAAAATAAAGGAGAAAAACAAAACTAAAAAAAAAAATAAAAAAAAAATAAAAAGAAAAAAAACTAAAAAAACTAAAAAAAAAAGTAAAAACCAAAAAAAAACTAAAAAGAAAAAAAGGGGAAAAATACAAAAATTTATTTCATCATATACCATTTCAAAAACGAATGTATATACAGACCGGGACACCGGGATACAAATGACGACCGGGACACAGGAAATATAAATGACGACCGGGACACAGGGACACAACTACAACGGGGACGCCGGGGGGCACAGGGGGATATATAAATGACGACGGGGACACAGGGAATGTTCGATTAGCAATCACCATCAACAAAGCTCAAGGGCAATCATTAGAATCATGAGGTATAACTAAAAAAACTAAAAAAAAGGTAAAAAACTAAAACCTAAAAAAAAGACCAATTCAAAAACGAATGTATATACAGACCGGGACACTGGGACACAAATGACGACCGGGACACCGGGACACAAGGAATATAAATGACGCTCGGGACCCTCAAAGAAAAATCACAGACTGGGTCACAGGACACAAATGACGACCGGGACACATGGAATATAAATGACGACCGGACACAGGGACACAACTACAACGGGGACGCCGGGGGGCACAGGGGGATATATAAATGACGACGGTGACACAGGGAATCGTCGATTAGCAATCACCATCAACAAAGCTCAAGGGCAATCATTAGAATCATGAGGTATAGATCTGAATACGGATTGTTTTCCCATGGACCATTATATGTTGCATGTTCAAGAGTCGGTAAACCTGACAATCTATTTATATGCACAGACAATGGGACAGCAAAGAATGTTGTATATTCGCAAGTTTTACGTAGTTAAAAACATATATATATATATATATATATATATATATATATATATATATATATATATATATATATATATATATATATATATATATATATATATATATATATATATTCACAGGTGGGACGTAGGGACACAACTACAATGGCGCGTAACTAATATGGCGCGTAACGACTTACGCGCGCGGGGGGGCGCGTCTGTTGGGGTGGCGCGAAGCGCCACCCCAACAGCTAGTTATTTATAAATATCGGGAGTATTGGTAGCAAAAAATGATATATTGAATATGAAAAAAAAAATCATAAAAAAAAATATGTGACCGAGTAATAATAAAATGATGGTAAGCAGACATATCTCTTAGAATATGGACACTGAATGAAAGCCCAGTTCAAGTTAAGACAAGATAGATGAGATAATTTTATTTTGCACGTATACACTAACCTTTGCAAAACCTTTACAAAAAATTGGTTCTAGTTTTAAAACAGTTGTTTTACCACTTAACTATATAGAAAATAGAAGTTTATTAATTCTATCTGGCTCTCTGTTAGTAACCCTACATAACTGGGTATGCCTATTGGGGTAAATCTGAAAGAAGCTGCAAACTTGGCACTGAAAAAATTATGCGTGTAAGATTCCGGCTGCGTATGCATCCCTGGCTTCAAACATTTTTTATCTGAGTTGAGCTAACCATTCCCAGTTATATAATAGCCCAACGGTTCTTCAACTACTTGCTCTTGTTCATGTTTGGTCTCGGCCATGAAAAGAGAAAGTTTGCTGACTTTATTTTAAATTTGCTAAGTATGTCATGGAACTGCCAGAATGGACAAGTAACTCTTTTCTGCAGAGAATGTATCGATTGGTAAACTCAGCCAGGGTTATTAAGAAGCCTCTATGATTTTTCTACTGAATGCCAGGAGTCGTCCTATCTTTGGTATTTTCTGTTTGTTCCGTGTTTATAGTTGTCGGCTTATGTTTTTTCTTTCCGTTGTTTCTTTTGTTTTTCTTGATTTTTCATCCGTTTTTTTTCTGGATCCTGCCCATTTTTTCTTTCCGTTTTTTATTCCGTTGTTTCTTTTGTTTTTCTTGATTTTTCATCTTTTTTTTCTGGATCCCGCCCTTTTTTACGGGTTTTAAATAAGATGATGATGATTATGATGCTGTAAAGGGGCCTGGTGGCTGTTTTATAAGATGGTTTTTGCTTTTGTAGTGCTTAATTTAGCTACAGCCGAAGTTTCTATTCCAAAAACACTTCAACTTTCATTAGTCTAAGCTTAATATAGTCTTGCTTAAGTAACAACTTGAAGTTTCTAAATTATCACACTTCCATGGAATCCAGGGATGAACTTTATCCGGTTGACTGTAGAATTCATAATCGAAAGTATTGAGAAGACTGTCAATGACAGTCTACCCTGTCAATGACATTGACAGTGTCAATGTCAGCAAAAAAAAAGTCACTGTCGTGTGTGCAGATTGAAAAAGAGGTACTTCAATATAACAGAGTTGTTACTTGAATGTGACAACTTCTGTCAACCTGTCAATAAACTAAAGAAGTATGACTTTATCTCTGGCGACGAAAAGAGACATTATTAAGAAATGTTGGGAGGATTGGCAAAAAACGCAATATACTAAATCTGGCAAAAACATTGTAAAAAAAATGTCTGAGGAAGAGATAATATTACGTGATTGCCTACTATATTTGGCACATTTTGTAAAAAGAATTACTAAATATAATTCGAAGTATAAAGCTAGGTTTCGTGGTTTATTGAAGGTTTATTTTATCTCTAAAAAAAAAAGATTTTGCGACAAATCAGTGCTCTAATTAGAACCATAAAGACCAGATGTCCTTTTGGTTCATCTCAATAATATCCAAATATTATTGGATTCTTATGTCTCAGGTATATCCATTCAACAAGTCACAATTCTGACGTTTCTTAGACTTATTTTGGAAATTGATATGAACTTGCTTAAAATATAGGAAAATTGTCTTTTTTTCAAATGGTAGGTGGATAGAACTAAAGCTCAGCTATTGACTAATATAGGACTGGATCCAGGGAGAGGGGTCTAGAGGGGGTAAACACCCCGGTGGCATGCCTGAGGGTGGCAAATCAAGCTTAGACCGTAATATTTTTTTTAATATTACACCCCCCCCCCACGGAGAAAAAAACTAAATATGGGTCTGGGATGACATCAAACTTTATGTCTTTTGTTGATATTAAATAAAAAAAACAAGTTTTTTAACTGAAAATAAGGAGCGAAATTAAAACTTAAAACGAACAGAAATTACTCCGTATATGAAAAGGGCTGTTCCCTCCTCAACGCCTCGCTCTTTGCGGTAAAGTTTGACTCTTTCTCTCAACTCTACTTTTTATAACAGTAAAAATTTTAGTGTAAAGAGCGGGGCGTTGAGGAGGGAACAGCCCCTTTCATATACGGAGTAATTTCTGTTCGTTATAAGTTTTAACGTCTCTTCGCGTATTAAGAGGGATGCTGAAAGGATCAAAAGGCACTGTGTACATACTGCTGCTACTACTCCATCTATAATGACTACTACTACGGCTGAAAATATTGGCGTAAAAATTTGAGGAAGTGTTAAGGGGAATGTTGAACTAGACCAAAATATACTATGTACAAACAGATTGTCCAACTGCTTAGCGTATTACGCTGGAAATTCAGAGAATTATGAAGGGAAAGAAGAATCGATCAAAAGGCAATTTGTGCACGATAACACGCTTGCTACTACTTCTACTATTGGGGCTATGGCTACTGCTTCTATAGTGACTGCTACTACGGCTGAGGATATTGACGTAAAAATTTGAGGATGAGTTAAGGGGAAAGTTGAACTAGACCAAAACATACAATGTGCATACAGATTGTCAAAAAGGCGTATCAGTGTACATGTCTTAGGAATGACTTAGTGTATCAAGCTGAAACATCCAAGGGCTGATGAGGGGCGACGTTCCACTGACGAAAAGGCAATATATGCATACTACTTCTGCTACTACTTGTATACTTCTGCTACTACTGCAATATATGCATACTACTTCGATACTACTGTTACTGCTACTGCTAATATAGCACTACTACTACTATGAACTAGGCTACTATGAATCCATACTACTACTGCTATTACTGTTAGTACTACTACTAATCCTACCACTTCTATTATTATTCTTACTATTGCTACTGCGACTTCTACTGCAATTAAGGCTAAAAGTATGAAGATTAAAATTTCAGGGGATACTGAGGGGGAATTGGAATAAATCAAAACGCACTGTGTGCATCCAGAATGTCAAAAGGACGTATCAGGAATATCTTAGGAACAACTTGGTGTATTAAGTTGAAACTTTCAGGGTGTGTTGAGAGGGATGTTGAACTGATCAAATTTCACTCAATGAATATTGCTACTGCTACTTTTGCTACTTCTGTTACTATTGTTACGACTACTTCTGCTGAGGCTAAGAGTAGGAAGGTGAAACTTTCAGGAAATGTTTAAGGAGATGGTGAAGTGAAATGACACTCTGTGCATGCCGGTTGTTAAAGGGGTGTATCAGCAATATCCCTGGAATGGTTGAGGGTATTAAGCTGAAACCTTCAGGGTTTGTTAAGGGAGATGTTGAACTAACTAAAAGTGACTATGTTCATACTACTACTACTACTCCTGGTGCACTATTACTTTTGCCACTACTACTGCTAGTGCTAGGATTAATACTGCTACAATTGATACGACGGCTGCTTCTAATCACTACTAATTGATACTAATTGACTACTAATCACTACAATTGATACGACGGCTGCTTCTAATCACTACTAATTGATACTAATTGACTACTAATCACTACAATTGATACGACGGCTGCTTCTGCCACTACTGAAGCTAAGGTTGTTACGGTTTAACTTTCAAGGAATATTGACGAGGGTGTTGAAATACACTTAAACACACTATATGGGTGCAGACTATTAATAGAGAGTAACAGCTATATCACAGGAACGACTTAAAACATGCATTGAAAGTTTCAGTGCAGGTTTACGGGAACTTTAACCCACCTAACATTACTATATACATACTACTACTATAACTCCTACTGCTACTACTAAGTATTTAGGAAAAATTTTCAGGAAATATTGAGAAGTATGTTGAATTAAAATGGAACACGTTAGCACCTAACGTTAGCACCTAAATGGAATCTAATGTTAGCACCCTTTTCAGCGGCCAAAAGGATTGGAGGGAAACAAGGCCCACTCCCATGCCCTTTTCTTTCCCAAAAATTTCCGATTAAAATTTTGAGATAGCCGTTTGTTTATCATAGTTGAAAGGCCCAGTATCTATGCCTTTGGACATAACATGAACCCTACCCTTACAGCCCCAGAGAAAAGGTCTTAAATTTAAAAATTTTCTCATTGTTCATGCATAGTATTTGTTATTGTTTTTTTTTCGTTTTGTTGTTGGATATTTGTTATTGGATATATTATGTGTATGGAGGATGTCGAAAGGCCGTATCAGCGGTATCTCAAGAACGGCTTAGAGCATAAAGTTGAAACTTCAGAGCATGTTGAGGAGTATATTGAACTAATAACTATGCACAATATGCATACTACTTCTACTAGTAGTAGTGCTACTACTGCTGTCAGTACTAATATTACTAAGACTAATGGTGTTAACGTGGTATTTTCTTAGATTGTTATGGGGAATTTTGGGCTAAATCAAAGCGCATTTTGTGCATGGAGGCTATCAAAAGGACGTATCAGCAATATCTCAGGAACAGCTTAAAGTATTAAGTCGAAACTATCATGGCCTAAGGACGGGATGTTGAACTATACTCTAAAGTCACAATGTGGATACTGTTACTGTTTAATACTAATACTACTATTGCTATCACTATTACTACTTGTAATACTCCTACTAATGTTTCTGCTACTATGGCTACTATCAATGTTAATGCTAGGGAAATTAGTTAATCTTCCAGAGAACGGTAAGGGCAGTGTTCAACAGAGTCAAAACACACTATGTACACGTGGATTATCCAAGGGGTGTATTAGCAATATCCCAGCAAAGGCTGAGGGTATTCAACTGAAACTTTCAGGGCTGCCAATATTGCTACAACCTTTGCTACTGCTTGTACTGCTTCTGCTATTATTACTGTTACTATTGAACAAAATCAAAATAACTTAATTGCATCCAGCTTTTCAAAATAGACCAGGTTGTGAAGATATCCAGGCACGATATCTTAGGACTAGAATAGGGTATAAAGTAGAAACTTGCACCGAAAGTTTACGTTGGTTTAAAACTAAATCAAAACACGTTATGTGGATGCTGTTTCAATAAAACGTTTCAGCAATGTCTCGAGAACGGCTGAGGGGATTAAGTTGAAACTTTCGGGGCTACTACTATTACTACTTCTGCTCTTACTACTCAACTAAATCAAAAGGTGGTAATTGCATCCATGTTTTCAAAATAGTTTAGATACAATCTCTTAGGAATAGAATAGGGTATTAAGTTATATTTTTCAGGGAAATTTTAGGTGTGAAACTGAATCAAAAGATACTTCGTGTCGAGGTTTTCAAGAAGGTGCATATTATTGAGAACTATTGAAAAATTTTGTCCAACATATAAATATTAAACCCTTTCTCCATAGACTATGGGGGATCATACCTTCCCCGTAGGTAAAGCTAAAGGACCTTACCAATATGTTGCATCAAATGGCTATGTCAAAATTTTGATTGAACGACTTTGGGGAAAAAAGGGGGTGGGAGGGCTGCTAGTTAACCTCCGTTATTTTTGGTCATTTAAAAAGGGCACTAAAACCTTTGATTTTCCATCAAATGATTCCTCCTTCAATCTCCTATGATCACCGGCTCAATAAGGTCATCCATGGAAAGAAAAAATAAATGAACACGCATTCGTGATATGTTTTCTGGCAAAAATACAAAATTTCATATTTACGTATTTTGAATCTTGAACCCTCTACAGTTGGGTTCTCTGATATGCTGAATCTGATCATTTGATTTTCATTAAGACCGCTTGACTTCTAGAGGTTGTTTCCCACTTCTTCAAAAATCATGCAAATTTTTTCAGGCTTGGAGCTTTTGATGGGTAACGTTAAACTTGATGAACTTTATATATTTGGAATAAAGCCAATTCTTTTGATGCATCTTTAGTCATTAAAATTCTGATATTTAGAGTGTTAGTTACTATTGAGCCGAGCTGTTTCACACTTACAGTTCGTTACTACGAACTGTTTGAAAAACCGAAAAGATTTTTTTTTTCAATACCAAAAGACTGAAAAAGACTATGTCAAGTAAAAAGAACAGAAATTAATTATAAAACCAGTTTTACACAAAGGAGGTTTTTGAAAGAAAAATAAGGAGCTACATTAAACCAAAGATGATTAGAAATAAACTCAAATAATTTTCTAAGCGTAGAACTACCATATATTATCATCAATAAATAAATTAGACTCAAAACGATCAGACACTAAAAGAGTAACGCTGACACCCCCCCCCCCCCGTGCCTTCTAAAGACCAGAACATAATTTGTACTTTACTGAAAACAAAATAGATTTAAAATTATTTCTCTGTTTTAACTTTAATAAAGCCAATAATATTATTAAGACTTTCATGAATGAGTAGCAGCATATATGTTTAAACTGTCAGTTCACAGTCATTTGTTTGTTTTCTAGTAAATATGGTTATGATGGGGATTCTTTTTTCGATATTGTGGGAAATAGAAAGACAAGCTTGAAATAAGGATTGTTTTCAGTAAAGTGCGAATTATTTTCTGCTCTTTAGGAGGCAAGGGGGTCTTAGCCCTACTCGTTTAAGTTTCTTATTTTGATTATGTCATTTATTTTAATTTCTGTTCGCTTAGGGTTTCATTTGTTTAGTGATGGTGATTTATTTTAGTTTTATGGTTGGAAAATTATTTGACTTTATTTCTGTTCATCTTTGGTTTAATGTTCTTTACTTTTTTTGAAAAACTTTTTTTGTGGAATAATTGTTTTTAATTAATATACATAATGGAGCCATTCTGACTCTTGGGAGTCTTTGGGGAACATTTAACCAGAATTAACAAAAATAAATCATTCTCTTATTTAAACAATAACTATACAAGTTTTCGCCGAAACCAGCTCTTTGCCAAACCTAGATATTATTATTGATAAGTCTAACATTTCCAGTTCTTGAACTTGGCCATCTGTTGCTGTCAAATACCAAGTTTTTGATTGTAAAAATTAGCAGCTATAACCTGGTTCTTACAATATGTCATCTCCATTTCTCTTTGTCACTTTTTTTCCAAGAGCGATGATAAGGACCGACAGCAGGTCAGATGTCATATTTTTTTTTTCCTGGCCTCTCTTCGAATTAATGATAGTGGAGCTAATTCAACAGCTGAAGCTCTGTATTTTTTGTAGTTAATATGAAAGTCAATTTTTGTCATATCGGCTAAAAGTATAGAGGCAACGGAACACCCATTATAATCATTTGTTAAGCCGTCGAAGATCACATAACACATGGGACAGTAATTATCGCAGTGTCTTCCATAGTTTTATTTTTTGCCGTGCTTAATTCGGTGGCTTCAATTAGTGGGGGGGGGGCAGTTTCCACCTAGGTTTTTTTGCCCTAGCCTCCATAGATTTTGAGAATTACATTTTGGGTGTTTAATTGAAAATGCTTTTTTAGTATTTTCATCGAAAAAATTCCCTCCCTAATTTTTGAAGAATGCGTTGCTCCCTGCACCGCCTCTTACATTTCCATGAATTCGTGTCCTGCTTTGTCATATAACTACCGTACAAGATGCTACGATTCAATACTATTAGTTTGCTTGTATTACGTACAATGTTTAGTGAATTTAAGGCCGGACGCTCCTCCAAAAATTATACTGCCTGTTAGTTCTTTTTCAATCGCGGCATATCACACAAATACTCAAGATTATCAGATTTCACTGCCGTCATTAAACTCAAGGGGTTTCTCACTGAAAATTACGACTAATGTATATTCATTCTCCGTAATTCGACAAGTAAATAGGAATATTTATTTGGAAAAGAACTATTATTCGAGGAGAAAATTAGAGAAATTATTATTCGAGATTTTTTTTTGGAGGAGGGGGGTTCAGCTCTTACGAAAGAAATACCAGGAAAACACAGGAAAATTAAACATTTCGCTGACAAATTAAGCATTATACAAATTTAAGGTGGGTGAATCCCTCGCCTGCGTGTGTGCCTGTGGTCTGGTCATCATTATTTGCCAGGAGACGCGGTATAAAATTGTGGAAATTACAAATAAAAAGTACATATTTTCGGGTTTTTATTTCATGCAGACCTATTTAGAAAAATATAATTTAAATAATTGCTCGCAGCGAAGTGACAAATTTATTTCATTTTATCAAAAAGTTCGTGGTAACGAACTGTACTAAGGAGCGACCCGGCTCAATAGTAACCAAAACTCTAAAAAACGGATTTTTGATACCAATAGCTACATGAACAAAATCGCATTTTAATGCTGACTTTAAATATATGAGATACCTATCTAAAATTACGAGTCTAAGAAAAATTGCCTTATTTTAGAAAATAGAGGGAAACACCCGATAAAAGCAATAAAACCAAAATTACACCCATCCGAATCAGCCTATCAGGGAACCCTACCGTGGAAGTGTTAAGCTTCTATCAGCAAATAAATGGATTTTTTTCCAGGGGTGATTATATCGAACCAGTTGTCATAGAATGTTGTGAGCGGGCTCATTCCAACGGAAATGAAGTTATATACAAGTGAATTATATATAAAAAATGAAGTATATAGTACCCTTTTCAAGTGATCTAAAAAATTGGAGGGCACCTAGGCCTCCTCCCACGCTAATTATTTTCCCACAGTCACCCGATTAAAATTGTGAGATAGCCATTTTATTCAGCATAGTCAAAAAACCTTATAACTTTGTCTTTGGGGACGACTTATTCCACCAGAACCCCGTGGAAGGGGCTACAAGTTACAAACTTTGATCAGTGTTTATATAGTAATGGTTATTGGGAAATGTACAGACGTTTTCAGGAGGATTTTTGGTTGGGGGGGGGGGTTGAGAACAGGGGGTTATGTTGGGGGAACTTTCCATGGAGGAATTTGTCATGGGGAAGAAAATTTCCATGAAGGGAGCGCAGGATTTTCTAGCCTTATTTCAAAATAGAACAATACAAAAATAAATATGAAACAGTTTTTTCAACTGAAAGTAAGGAGCAGCATTAAAATTTAACACTAACAGAATACAGAAGTTCGTTACGTAAGCTAACTCGTAAGTTACGTAGATCTTTTACTAGCAAAAACGTTCGTAAAATATTAAAAGTTCTAGTTCTAGTTGCCTTTTTAAGTAACCAAAACATTGGAGGGCAACTAAGCCTCCTCCCCTGCTCCTTTTTTCTCAAAGTGATTCTATCAAAATTATGAGAAAGCCATATAAATATGAAATTTCGTTTTAATTATTCATCTGTGGAGAGCCAAAATCAAAACATGCATTAGTTCAAAAACGTTCAGATATTAAATAAAAAAAAGACATGTTTTTAACTGAAAGCAAGGAGCAACATTAAAACTTAAAACGAATATAAATTAATTCGTATGTGAAAGGGGCTGCTCCCTCCTCAACGCACCGCTCTTTACGCTAAAGTTTTACTCTTTCTCTCAATTCTACTTTTTAAAACAGTAAAAAACTTTAGCGTAAAAAGTGGGGCGTTGAGGAGGGAGCAGCCCCTTTCATATACGAAGTGATTTCTGATCGTTTAAGTTTTAATGTCGCTCCTTACTTTCAGTTAAAAAAAAAACTTGTTTTTTTTTATTTAGCTTATCCATACGGGTTCATTAAAAAATATTCTAAAGTTCGATTGTTGCTTGAGTATTTGTATATCTGAATTTGTATTCGGATAAGACTGCAATGACACATGATAACTACCTATACCTAGCACAGTTGGATTTATATAAACGGTTCTCGTATCTCAATACTTCTTGGCAACCTTCCGTCGACAATCTCTGGTAACAGTGCCTCAAAATAAAACTTTTGTAGATTTGGCAGCATTTTGTTAGACCAGAATTCACGTTCACGACCAATCTTTTCATAATATAATTCCTCTTCCCCTAAAAATATTACAAAGTATACAAAATCAATGTCACAACATTCCAATTGCATTTGAACTTGGTAATAGTAGTCATGTGTTCTTTTCAGCTTTATTTCACTATTAACTTTCTTTTCTAGACATGTATTTTTTTTAAGCGCTATCCACTCTTCCAATGTAAGCCCTTTTGCTGTCAAAGGGCACTTCACCTCCAAAAGAGCCTTCTCACCCGAAGGAAAAATTGCTATCCCGTCCGGACTGGCCCCTAGAAACCCATATTCCTTGTGAATGAAAAGCCCAGCAGAGTTCACAATGCAACCCATTTTCTTTGCAAAAGCTGCAATAGCTACAGGCTCATACATCTGACCATGCTCCATTGCCTTTGTTTGGCGGTTTCTGGGATACAGCAGCTGCCGAACTAATGAGCCCACAGTCTTCAACCGCTTTTTACAAACAGCACCAGCTACGGAAGCTGTAATTCTGTTTTTTCTGTGTTCTATCCAGCTATTATCGATAGAATTTCTCTGAAGCCTAGTGGCTTTTTCGATACTGAGGATATCTGTTGCAGTACATTGGAGACGAGTCAACAAATCTGTTTTTGCAATTTCGAGCGCACTGCATTCAAGATCCGGAGCAGTTGCGTTCGAGCCGTAGTTTTTGTCTGCTCCGGTTGGCTCCCTGATTTCTTTTGAAGGGAGTTTTGTGGAAGCATTAGTGAAAAGGCGCTTTTTAGCAGACAGTTTTTTACGTCGAGCAGTAGTCATGGCCCGCTGTTGTGCAAGTTTTTTCAACTGCCTACTTGGTGTAGATCCTACAGTTCTTCGAAATATTTCAAGGCGAGCTGAGTGACCTTTCGTAAATCGGATTCCTGCTGCTTTAACACGGGTGGTATATCGCGCACTTTGGCTAACCATGATGTTTTTGCCACCTATAAGCCTTGCAACTATGCTCATAAAATATTCTGCCAGGTTGCTCGTGTGGTTTCCTATCAGTAGACGAGCCCTTCTGGTCAGCGTATCAAAGGCTGAATACACATGGCTGAGAAAGATGTTGCTAGGGGTGTCTTCAGGATTGACCTGTAGAATCCAATTCTAATTTTCCAATTTTGTAAAAACCTTTTACAAAATTGGAATTTTGTAATTCCAATTTTGTAAAAACCAATCAGGAAAGCCAAGTATTTCAAAACTTTACAAAATCCTTGGGGCATGACAGGAAATGCCCTCTAAACAGACCCGTGTCGATTTACCAAATTCCAACGGAAATTACTAACCAAATTCCAAGAAAAATTAAGTCTCACTTGACTCCCTAAAATCAAATTCAAAGTAAAAATCCGTGCCCCAAATTCAGTTGCATCTCAACTATCATATAAATTTTTATTCGAGTAATTCACAAAGTTCTTATTAGTACGATTAAAAATACCAATATGCTTTTATGAGTTAGGAGGATCAAATTAGCTAGTTTATTTCTCAAATCCTTTAAAGCCTTTGCAGACATTCTTTCAGAACCTTTATCCGTACTTTTCAATGATTTGATAAAAAAAAACAAGCATTTTAAATGAAAGTAAGGAGCAACATTAAAACTTAGAACGAACAGAAAATATCCCGTATATGAAAGAGGCTGTTTCCTCCTCAACGCCCCACTCTTTACGCTAAAGTTTGACTCTTTCTCTTAACTCTGCTTCTTAAAACAGTAAAAAATTCAGCGTAAAGAGCGGGGCGTTGATGAGGAAGCAGCCCCTTTCATATACGAAGTAATTTCTGTTCGTTTTAAGTTTTAATGTCGCTCCTTACTTCTGTTAGAAAAACTGTTATTTTTTTATTTAATTTCTGAACGTTTTTGAATCAATGCATGTTTTGATTTTGGCTCTCCGCAGATGAATAATTAAACCGAAATTTTAATATTTATTTTTTTGTCTAAAGTGCTTTCTCATAGTTTTGATCAAATTATTTTGAGAAAAAATGGAGCGGGGGAGGATGCCTAGTTGCCGTCCGATTTTTTGGTTACTTAAAAAGGCAACTAAAAATTTTAATTTTTTACGAATCTTTTTATTAGTAAAAGATATACGTAACTTACAAATTAGCTTACGTAACTAACTTCTGTATTCTCATGTTTTTATTACGTATACGAAGGGGCTCACCCCCTCGTTAGTACCTCGCTCTTTACATTAAAGCTTAAATTTTGTCCCAATTTCTTAAGAATGACCCCTGAATCACAAAAGCCGTAGAATAAATAGTTGAAATTACTAAAAATACTTTAGCGTAAAGAGCGAGGTATTAGGAGGAGGTGAGCCTATCGTATGCTTTATCATTTCTGTTCGTTTTAAGTTTTAATGCTTCTCCTTACTTTCAGTGGAAAAAAGCTTTTTCATATTTATTTTTTCATTATTTTCTTTTTAAATAATACTAGAAAATCCTGGGCTCCCTTCATGAAAATTTTCTTCCCCCATGACAAATTCCTCCAAGGAAAGTTCCCCCAACATATCCCCCTCTTCTTCGAGTTACGAGTTTGGAAAATAAGGGGAAACACCCCTAAACGTCATAGTATATTTTTTTTATTTTTCAAATTGGCAAGTTTTTTTTTTTTTAAATGGAGAGTTGTGAGACAGAGTCAAACTTTAGCGTAGAAAACAAGGCGTTGAGAAGGGAACAGCCCCTATCATATACGGAGTAATTTCTGTTCGTTTTAAGTTTTAATGTTGCTCCTTACTTTCAGTTAAAAAAAACTTGTTTTTTTTTTATTTATTTCAGAATAGCGCGACTCATTTTTTCCGCCGATTGATTAGCTTTCGTCATAAATTAATACAGAAGTAAAAAGTGGGGCTATTTCAAAATGTAATGGGGAAATATATAATGGGCTATAAACTGTCGCTTAAAGAGGGGCGAGGGATGGGGTATAGCGAAGCATTCGCTCTTAGGAATAGTATAAGTAGCTACTTATGGTTGTTTTAAGTTCTTTTCTGAATTTTTAGGCCTTCCTTCAAATGTGCCCCTCTCCTTATTTTTTACCAAAAATATAATTTAAAAGATCTACTGTTTAATACTGTAAAAACTTTAGCGTAAAGAGCGGGGCGTTGAGGAGGGAACAGCCCCTTTCATATACTGGGTAATTTCTGTTCGTTTTAAGTTTTAATGTTACTCCTTCCTTTCATTTAAAAAAAATCGTTTTTTATTTAATTTCTGAATGTTTTTTTAGTTAATCCATGTTTTGATTTCGGCTCTGCGCAGATGAATAATTAAAACGAAATTTGAATTTTTTTATTTTTTTGGCTAAACGGCTTTCTCATAATTTTGATCGAACGATTTTGAGAAAAATGAGCGGGGAAGGAGGCCCAGCTGCTCTCCAATTTTTTGCTACTTAAAAAGGCAACTAGAGCTTTTAGTTTTTTACGATTGTTTTCATTAGTAAAAATATACGTAACTTACGAATTAGCTTACCTAACGAACTTCTATATTCGCAGGTATCTATTACGTATATAAGGGGGGCTCGCCCACTTGTCAATACCTCGCTCATTACACTAAAGCTTAAATTTTGTCCTAAATCCTTAAGAATGACCCCTGAATCACAAAGGCCGTAGAATAAATAATTGAAATTACTGAAAAATACTTTTAGCGTAAAGAGTGAGAGATTAGGAGGGAATGAACCCCTTATATGTGTAATTTTTTTTTTTTTTTTAAGTTTTACCGCTGGTCCTTACTTTCAGTTGAAAACACTTTTTCATATTTATTTTTTCATTGTTTTTTTAAATCATGGTAGAAAATCCTGCCCTTTCCCATTCATGGAAAATTTTCCTCCCCATGACAAATTCCTCCATGGAAAGTTTCCCCAACATAACCTCCTCTTCTCAGCCCCTCCTTCCAACCAAAAAATCCCACTGAAAACGTCTGTACACTTCCCAATAATCATTACTATGTGCAAACACTGGTCAAAGTTTTTAACTTGCAGCTTCTCCCATAGGGACTTTGGGGGAGTAAGTCGTCCTGAAAGACATAGTTATAAGGTTTTTCAACTATGCTGAATAAAATGGCTATATCAGGATTTTGATGGCGCTAGAACTTTCCATTTCCATTTGAATGAGCCCTCTCGCAAAGTTTTAAGACCACTGGGTCGGTACAATCACCCTTGGAAAAAAGAATTAAATAAATAAACACGCATCTGGGATTTGTGTTTTGGCAAAATATACAAAATTCTACATTCTTGTAGATAGGAGCTTGAAACTTGTACAATAAGGTTCTGTGATACGCTGAATCTGATGGTGTTACTTTCTTAACTTTCTGTTTTGGGATGAAAATATCTTTAAAAGTTACCGAACATTCTTTCTCTATAGCAGAAAAGACAATTATCAAGAATTAATAAGGTACAAGTTGTATTAATTGCAACCCAGAATAATTCCCCATCCTAATAATTTTGATAGCAGTAAATCAATGACGTAAAATGAAAGACAAAGAAAAAACTTACATGTGGCGAATCACGAGCTTTTCATAATTCTCAAAAAGGTAAGGCAGATCCACAATCCAGCGTGAGCCTTTTAGAAGGTCTGACCCCAAATTTCTTCCAGAAGTGATAACTTTCAACACAAAAGGGGAATTTGTTCCAATTCCTTCGGAACTTGATTCGTCGTGAACCGAAGCATCCGTTAAGTCTTCTAACATATATTTTGGTAAACGCGGGCTGCCTCTAGCCCGATAATTTAATTTCAACTTTTCACAATGGGCCTGCACATTTGGCAAATGGAGCCCTCGTATATTTCTTTTTTTTCCCATGTTACTGTGGTCAATAACAAGAACTATATAAGAACTTTATTAGGGTTTTGACCATTTTTATCGGGGTTCACTTACTAAAGGGTTGAATTGTTTCTTGGAAAGGCCTTGGACTTGAGACTGGTCATTTGACTGCTTTAGTATGGGTAATTTTTATTGGGGTTTATTTACCAAGGGGTGGGATTGTTTCTTGGAAAGGCTTTGGACTTGAGACTGGTCATTGACTGCTTTTGTAGTTTGCTTTGGTAGTTCTACAGCAAGACTCGGGTTTTGCTATAATAAATTTAAGTATTCTGGGGACATTTTGTTTCGTTCATTAGTTATTTTGTTTCATTCATTAGTTATTAATTAGCTTGTTTTATATATTTTTAATTTTTATTTCAGTACGAAGATTATGCAAAATTGTACTTATACTACAATACATAAATTTGTCCTGAATTTATTTTAATTAAACCAAAACGATAGATCAATCTTTTTAAAATAAAACCATTGCTTCTTATTCGGCCCTTGTGCTGTGTTCAATTTATCTCTAGGATTAGACGCAGCTTATCCTTAATTATTTATACAATACAATTTTCTTATATATTCATTAACCGGCAGTTTGGTGTCTGCACCTTACTTCTTCTCTAGACTCTGTTTAAACAGGTTAGAACTAAATAATGCTTGACTGAATCGCTCCTGAACAATCCGAGTGGTTAGCCCCTTGGTGTAATTTTTGCATTCTTAGATGCTCCGATTACAGCTCAATCTAACCTTTTGAGGGGAAATTTTGATTTCGGAACACAAATATGTAAAGTATTTGAAGGGACTGCAGCCAGGAGGTATATATTTTAGAAAAAAGCTTCTTATTGATGAATAGAAAATTTTTTGCTCTATTTTTTGATACCCCACAACAACAATGTCAAGCATAGTAATCTAGAATGCAAACCCGAAACAGGTTTTATAATTATTTTGGAATTATAAAAAAAATAATTGTCGGCTTTAAGATTTGATTATGCCAAAATATTCACCAGATTTTTTTACTTCTATTGACATAAAAACCGCCAAAATCACTAATTCAGGAACGTCAGGCAAACTCCAAATGTTTAACATGGGAGGTATAGGAAGATTCTTTGCGAGTCCGTCCAGCCTTAAGGAGCGTCGGCAGGCACGTCTTTTGTGTTGCCTGCCACTATTGTAAAAGTACCTAATAAAAGGTATGTATAAATACCTAATAAAAGGTACTGTAAAAGGTATTAATAATACATTTTGTAAAAGAAACAAGACAGTAACACCACATCAGAATTTGCTATTGTCTCTGAGGCATGGCCAAGTAGAGGCGCCAGTCCACGATATTTTAGGGGGGAGGCAAGAATTCTGCTGTTTATGACTAAGATACAAAGAAAGCATATTTGCAAAAAATCTACAGCGTTTTTGTTTTTCGTTTTTTTTTGAAGAAAATAAAAAAATAAAAAAATTTTCAAAATCCTGGGGACAATTCATCCCTGCTCCCTGCTTCCTAAATGATACCCCTGGTTTCAAGTGAGTTTCAAGAGCCCTAGCACAAAAATGGTAAGTGCATTTGGCAACAGTTCTTCTGCTGGCTCAGCTTAGAAGGATGAGTAAGCCTGATGGGGAAGGCTCATAGAATGAAGATTCACTTCCATATTTTTTATACAGAAGGATCAAATCTTTTTTGTCTTTTTGAGGTAGGCACTCAGAGAAAGATAGCTGTGAGATGAATCCTGAGACAGTTTATTTATTGTTTTGATGGTTGCTATCAAGCTATCCACTCTGCCCTCAGAACACTTCATCCGGGAATAAAAAAATCCTTTTTTTTTACTCCATTAGAGTTGACATTCCAAGTGATGAATATTTAATAATATCGAAGGAATCTATTTGAAGACATTGGGAAGTATCTTGTTCTTTGAATCAGATTCTATTCCATTTGGGCATCTTAGCCAATCTGTATGTTGTTTCCAGCCAAGTCTTTTAAATATTGAAATACAGCGTTCCTGTCATTCCCTCTACTGGTTTTCATGTCGAGACTTTTTAAACTTATGGAATATCACCAGTGCCACCATTGCACCTACGAAGCCCTGCTCTTCGTCCTTAGAAAAATTTTGCGGCACATCTAGATCTTTTCGTATCCAGAACCAAAGAGCGTATCTGAAAAAGAAAAATGTCTCAATTAGACTGAATTTAAAATATTACGACAGCTAAAGCTTTTAATCAATCAATACTTATTAAATCAAATTAAAAAATATACAAAAACAATATTATGCCCAACAGAGAGCAGAGCTCGTATGGGTGAATTAAGATGGTAAGGGTAATTAAGATGGTGAATTCAGAAAAAAACTTATTGCGTAAATACTAATAACTTTGTATATTTCGGCTTCGCGTTTGAAAGCCTTTATCAACAAAAAAAAAAGGAGAAAGAAACTGGATTAAACAAGATAACGTATGTGAGAAAATAACCTATTAAGATGAGAAAAACACACTGGCGCTATAAAAAAGCAAAGAGACCAATGGCTTTCAGTTTTCTTATTCAGCCTTTCTGAGTTTTCAGACCTTAGTTCTGCCCTAGGTATGACGCATGGATAGATGATAGATAGACTTATCTATTAACAAATGAATTGTCATCATTTTTTATACAATGATTTTATTTCAAATATAATTTTCCATTTCTTGAGCAAATGCGATAAGACGATCAAGCACAAACATATGTCATAAAACTGTTGAGCGATATAATGTTGCGTTTATGTGTGGTTTTCTTCTGGTATGAGATTCTAGTAAAATTATTTTTTTTTAAACCTTACGTGTAAAATGGGTTAAATTAATTAAAATGAGAACAATTCAAAGTTTATTTCATAGTCTTAAGTTTGAAAAATTGAATGATTTTTTTTTCTGCCACTGTGGCGGAAGTATGTACACTTTCCAAATCAGCATTAATGTTCCCAAAATGTCAACCTTAATTTTGACCTCTATTTTGTAACTTCAAACTGTTGGGGGGCTCGGTGACATATATTTTTTCTTCTTAAAGAAGTATACAAATATACATAATATTTTTTCATAATATTAATTTTGAAAAAGTGAAGGATTTGTTTTTTCTGCTACTTTGGCGGAAATATGTAGACTTTCAAAATTAGCATTAACTTTTCCCAAAATTTCAACCAATTTTGACCTCTATATAGTAACTTCAAGCTTTTGGGGGGCTCGGTGACATATATTTTTTCTTCTTAAAGATATATGCAAATATACATGATATTTTTTCATAATATTAAGTTAGAAAAATTTAATGATTTTTTTCTTTTGCCACTGTGGCGGAAGTATGAAGACTGTCCAAATCAGTATTAATGTTCCCAAAGTTTCAACCTTAATTTTGACCTCTATTTAGTAACTTCAAACTTTTGGGAGGCTCGGTGACATATATTTTTTCTTCACAAAGAAATATACAAATATACATAATATTATTTCATAATATTAAGTTTGAAAAATTGAACGATTTTTTTTTCTGCTACTGTGGCGGAAGTATGTAGACTTTCCAATCTCAGCATTAATATTTGCAAAATTTCAACCTTAATTTTGACCTGTATTTAGTAACTTCAAACTTTATGGGGGCTCGGTGACATAAAGCCTATTTTTATTCTTATAGAAATATGCAAATGTACATAGTATTTTTTCATAACATTAAGTTTGAAAAATTAAATGATTTTTTATTCTGCCACTGTGGTGAAATTATGTAGACTTTCCAAATCAGCATTAATGTTCCCAAAATTTCAATCTTAATTTTGACCTCTATTTAGTAACTTCAAACTTATGGGGGGCTCGGTGACAACAATGGGTTGCATTTATTTCATAAAAATAGGGAGAGCAAAAGCAAGGGAGTGAAAAGTGTTTTTAGCTCAAGAAATGCCTTCCTCAATCTTATCCCCTAGAAAGAGATTATGTAATTTAAACGCCATGTAAGTATCACCCAATCGAAATCGCTGTTATCAAATGACGTAAATGTGAGAAGCCCTTTGGTTTTGCGTTTGAAGATTGTATTTGCATTATCAATAAGTTGAAAGAGCTTGTACTGTAATGAAAAAATGGATTTGTTTTCTTAAATATTTGCAAATCCAAAAGCATATATAGCGTTCAATAGCATTCCTTTGAATTTTATCTATCCTTCATCTCAATCATTCAAGAAGAAAATTTAAAAACTCATTAACTTTAATAATTATCTTATGTATAACCACTTTAAAATACAAATGAATTTGAAAAAAAGAAATATATATGGAAAAATAAACCAAGGGAACAAAAAACCAATACGACCAACTGGGTGAAAACAATAGAAAGACCGTTACCGTTTTTGAAACAAAAAATTGACATAAAAATAAAACTAGCACAGGATTAGCACATATACTAACTATTTTTGATTACCAGATCTTAAATTTAAACTTGTATATCCCCTTACACCTTAAAAACTACTTAAAATTTTGAACTCCATTTTTAACAAAAAACCTCTTTTTAGAATTATGCAGTTTTTCGGAGTAGTGAGTGACGAACTTAAAAAATGAAGATATGGGTGACAATCAGCAAAAAAAGAAGCTAAAAGTGAAAGACACTAAACAGCCTAAGATAATCTAGCTTTCCTTTGAACGTGTTCTTGTCTTTTGGAATTAACAGATCTAGCTTTCCTTTGAACGTGTTCTTGTCTTTTGGAATTAACAGATCAGTAATGATTCAGTTATTACAGACAAAAGTGTTGTCGAATTCAGTTAATTACTCGAATACAACTGTCGAATTCAAAGTCGAATTAATTGTCAAATTTAATTAATTAGTCTAATTCAGTTGTCGAATCAAAATTCGAATTAATTGTCGAATTCAATTAATCTGTACGGTTTAATAGCAATGCTAATGCTATGCGGTGCTAGCATATGCTAGCACCGTAATGCTAGCAATGCTAGCATACGTATAATGCTAGCATACGGTTTAGTGCTGTAGCAGCAGTGAGAAAAGTGCGATACTACCCTAAAAACTTCGTAATTTTAATACAACCAGAAAAAAAATCTTTGTTAAACTGGGTTTTCAGGTATAAATAGACCAAAAATGGGTCCAGGAGAAATATTTTTTATTTTTATGTGTTTAGTAATTGAAGCATAGCACCAGAAACCGCAAGTGAACGAAGTGAGCGTAAATGAGAAACCAAAGACCACCTGATAAATTCAACGAAAAGTATAGAAAAGTTTTACAAACAATTGGTGATCTAAAAGAAGTCTTAATATTAAAAGAAATGAATTAACATAGTTTGAAGAGTTTTGAAAAGCAATTAGTGGTACTTTTAAATTGTACGATGTGTACAATGATTAAATTTTTGCACCTGGTTTCTTGTATTTATTTGTTAATAAACTTTCTTTTAGGTATCAAACGTCAAGGCAAGAAAGCTCAATCAAGAAGGAAAACTGAGTATAAATTTTGGTGCCATTGTTCAAGATTTCTCAGTAATTGGCAAAGACCTGGTGGATAGAGTTGAAATCAACTTTGAAAAATGGATTTCGCCAGATAAGGCATAGCAATAAATACTTTTCAGAGTATTCCTGTTTGTCTTTATTCCTGAGTTTGAAGCTATTAGGAATTTTGCTATAATCTCCCTTGCTATATTTGCATTAATTTGTCTATATATTTAATTTGCTTAGAGAATATATAGGCTAAACACAGGCTGAGATCAATGGATTAAACTGAAAATGTTAAATAAGAAAAAATCTAAAAAAGGCACGAGTCTTAAGGCCAAGCACGTGCGCAAGACTTCGTTTTTATTGTTTGTTTTTTTTTGGGGGGGGAGGGGGGTAATGGAAAAACAATTTTGTTGATAATTTGAAAAAAATGTCCAGAATATCGGTAAATTTTGAGTATTATTCCCCCCCCCCCCTGTGAACACCCCTGCTTTAGGTAATTAAGTTCTATATATTGAATGTTTAATAATGCAAAAATGTTGGCAATATTCTGATAAAACAAAAGCTTTATGTAAAAAAAAAAAAAAAAAAAAAAAACGATTATCAATAGATGAGGTTAAATACTCTTTTTCCTTCTGATTGCTCATGTGTAGCATTGAATATAGCAGGAGTTTCTATGTAATTATGGGTCTTATCTCCTACTGTGTTGATTTTGTAGGATGCGTGAAAGCTTGTTTCGCCAATCATTTTGCTTTGAAGGGCAAAGAAAGGGCAAGAAGGACAAGTTGCAGGCACTCCTTAACAGGTTTTAAGCTCCGCAATCATAAATAGGTTTTAAGCTCCATCCTAAATGGTGTAACGATGCTAATAAAGCTAAAGCAGAACACTGATCCCAATTATCTTAGTGTTTAAGTAATATGCGGATACTGGTTAAGGATACTAACTATTTTTACGGAAGCAGAGACAAGCAGAAGTCTTGTTAAGTCGTTTTTAGTCTTCTGAGAAAAAAGACTAAGGTGTGGTGTCTTCTTATATCTTGTGCATGAATTCAGACAAGGCAAAATCTATTCTGCGACACTTATGTATAAACTTTCCAAGGTGTAGGATCCTCATGACCCTTATTACACAAACTAAGACGGGGCTTTAAAGGATGAGTATTGAAACCTGCCCAAGAATAATATTGTTGTCTATAAAGGTCTATGAACAAAAGCGTGGTATCATGGGAAGTTCAAGAAATTTAAGCTTCATGGAACTAGGCGTCAAATACGGTCCTTGTGCCGTTTTCTAAAATCTATTTTTGAAAAACAATTATCTTTACTGGAAAGAAATGAGCAAAATTAAAACTTGAATTGTAGCTTGATGGTCAGGAGCGAGTCTCCAGCATTTTATTTGGAGGAGGGGGAGCAACAGGGGTTCATATTCGGATAGTCAAGGGGTACGGGCTGTATAACTTTTTTTTAGATTATTATTTTTGGAATAATTTATATTTTTTTTCAGTTCCATTGTCACTTTTAACATTTATTTGAACAAACCGATTTTTATATTTGTTTTATTAAAAAGTTCCTCACGGTAAGCTCAACATAATTTTAAAATCAAAAGCTCCAACGGCTTGTTCATTCAAAAAAAGGAGACATAACATATTTTTAAAGGAACATGTACTTGAATTATTTTGAAGTTCTATTATTGTATAGAAAGATATATTGAACCAGTTTATTAACCTTGTTTTTTTTTCTAATAGGATGTGCTATAGATAGCACTTTGTAAAAAAAAAAATATTTACCGTCTTTTGAGCTACCGTAGACGATTGAGTTGTAAGATCGAATTACTTACTTCTATTTTTGTACTTTGTGGGGGAACAAAATGTTATCCTCGGCCTTTAATGTTTGGCATTAAGTTCATTGGTGTTCTTGTCATCTTAATGACGTCAAAGTGCATTTTTCGCTGACATTTGTTTTATTGTGTCAGATCTTTAGTGTCACCCCAAGGAATTAGCAGTAGTTTTGCGTTCAATCTAGGACACTTAAGCTGGCTAAGCACAAAAGAATAAAAAGTGCTAGCAATGCCGCCGAAGAGATTTTAAATGACTCCTTGTATTTTGAAATCTTTTGAAGAAGACTAATTTAGTGGTGTACAAAAATCGAAGATTGCTTCGTAATCTAGATTTCGAGAGACGACTCTTCGAAGGAAAAATTAGAAAAGTTTTACAATTGTATAATAAATGCTAAAGTATAAAAATGCAAAGTATTACTATTTTATAATACTAGCCTATTTGACAGATGACTTAAAGAAGAGAAAATACATAGCATGTACTCCTTTTGTAGGGACAAGAAAAATACTTTGTATTTTTTCTCCTAGACACAGAATTCTAAGTTAGGTAATTGTATGATAGATCCCGTGCCGCTCAAGTTGTTGATTCATTGATGCATTATAGAATCGGTTGTTGTTCGGTAGTTTCTTTCAGCTCAGCGTGAGATAAGACGAAGAGAATTGACAGAATAGATGGAAAATATAAATTTGGGCTGTAAATTTGCACATTAGGGTTGGAGGTAAGTATTTGGACAGTGTGAAGTTAGAAAACAATTCTTACTACATAATATGTAGAATAATCGTACCTAATATATTAGGTATGCAGACCCGCTATACTTTATCCCACCCCCACTAATGTGAAAATATATATCACGAATTTTTATCTAAAGTATATATTTTTATCTTACTTTGGTATATTTCATTAGGATTGAGCTTCAGAGAAACATATTAGAAGAAAATCAGGTAGGGGGTATGCCTATATCATGCAAGTGCTCTAAGTTATTTTACCGTCCCCCTAAAAAAGTTAATTTCTTGAAAATTCAAACTCTATTACTTGTTGCGTCTAAACCCCATCTATTATATTGCATAAAACAACTGCATATATAACATGTATCAACCTTATATAAACACATCAAAACTGCATAAAAAAGAAAAAGAAAAAAAAACATATATTCTTTGGTGATTATATCGTACATATAAAATACATACGCACAAAATATATACATCAATAAAAAGTGAATGAATTCTGAAAAATGATTAGGAAGTCAGCTCAGGGATAAAAGAAACAATTATCGCTACCTAAAACAACTAACACTTAATATCTAACGTTATAAAATTTGTTATTTTTATTTCTGTGTCTTTGGGTCACCTTGGCCCAAGGATTTGTGGGTAAATGCTAAAAGCCAGTTGCGAAAGCACATTTCGGCCTTTTTTTAGGCAAAATTTTGGGAGACCCTTGTCCCAAACTTATTTTTGTGTAGAACGCGAAAGTTTGTGTTCCTAGTGCTATTTATTTACGGAAAACGTATGACATTTACGTACGTATTTACGGAAAACGTACGGCATTTGCTAGAGGGCTCAGCACCTTATGCTGTTTTATTGAATTTAGACAATAAGGAAGGGAAGAATATTGAAAAAATAGACCAAAATTTATATATTTTGTTTTGTAAACTTTGTATTCCCCGTCCTCAGCTTTCCGCAACCAAACATTTAACGGACTACCATTATCATTAAAAGGACTTTTAAAGGATTTCTAAATATTTAAAGTTTTGCCATTACCGTAAAAAATCTATACTTCAAAAGAATAGCAACTGTCTTTGTCGCTGGTGACTGGACTGGTCCCGTTGCTGCCAGTTATTTATTTATTTCATTAATTATTTTCTAATAACAAAACATTTTGTTTACGGTTTATTTTTTTCCTTCAATTCCTTCCTTATTTTTTTCCTTCAAATCCTTCCTTATTATTTTCTTTATTTTATATTCAAAACTACAGAAACTACATAGCTTGTTGTATCAAATAGTTCGTGGTAACGAACTGTAAGTAAGGAGCGATCCGGCTCAATAGTAACCGAAGCTCTAAAAAACGGAATTTTGATACCAATAGATATATAAAAAGAACTGGATTTCCATTCTGATTTCAAATATATAAGTTTCATTAAGTTGAGTCTTACCCATCAAAGGTTGCGAGCCAGATAAAATTTGCCTTATTTTCGAAAAAAGGCGGAAATACCCCCTAAAAGATATAGAATCTTAATGAAAACTAAACCATCAAATTTAGTGTATCCAAAAAACCGATTGTAGAGGTTTCAAGCTTATATTTGCAAAAATATTGAATATGTATTTTTTTTTCCACAAGAAAGGTCACGAACGCGTGTTTATTTGTATTTTTTTTCAGGGGTTATCTTATCGACCCTGTGGTCCTAGAATATTGCAAGAGGGCTCATTCAAACGAAAATTAAAAGTTTTAGTGCCCTTTTAAGTGGCCAAAAAGATCGGAGGGCAACTAGGCTCCCTCCCCCACCCAGTTTCTCCCTAAAATCGTCTGATCAATTTTTTTAGATAGCCATTTTGTTCATCATAGTTGAAAGGCCCAATAACTATGCCTATGAATATTACATGGCCCCCAAAAGCCCCAGGGGAAAAGTCTTTAAAAATTGCCTATTGTTAACTCATAGTATTTGTTATTGGGAAGCATGCATGCATCTTAGGGTTGGTTTTCTGCTGTTTTTTTTTTTTCACAGGAAATTTCATTGGGGAGAGAACTTTCCAGGGGGTGAACTCGTCGGAGGAAATTATACACTGGGGAAATTTCCCAAAATTCCTATATAAGATTCGTTTTATATTTCTTGCTTTCTCTTTTCCGTCTCATTTTACGCGTGGAGTTGCTAAGCGTAATTTTTGTGGGTAATTTTTCACCTACATTGAATTATCTAGAGGATATATGCGTGGGGAGGGTAGTTCTCCGTGGATGTGGGGCCAGACTTTCTGGGATTATTTAAGAAACGATCAGAAATTAAAAAATGAAACAAGTTTTTCCAAAAATTAAAACTTAAAGCGAACAGGAATTATTACGTATATTAAGGGGGTTGCAAAAAATTGATTTTTTTTTTTATTTAATCAGAGTAAAAACGCGTCGACAATTACGTACTTAGACTTGGGTTGTTTCTTGCACGAGAAGCCTAGAGACAAAAATTTGTCCTCTAGGCCACATAATCCTGGGCCAGTAATAGATGCTCTTCAGGTGACATATTCGCCATTGCAGTCTCCTTCTCTAAGGAGTGACCTAGAGTTGTCTTCCGCCTACCACTTTTCTGAAGACCGGGTGGTTTCTAGCTCCAGATATCAAAAGATAGTCATGCTTCCTATACTCGAGAAATGTGGCGAAGTTGGAATATCTCTAATGTCCTTTATGACTCCCCTTGGCCATCATGGGCTCAACCTCTGAAATTAGTAGCTTTTGGCTACTGCAGAAAAACTTGTGATGGTTTCTAGCTCAAGATATCAAAAGATAGCCGTGCTTTCTTTACTCGAGAAATGTGGCAGTGTTGGAATATCTCTAATATCCTTTGTGACTCTCCTTGGCCATCAATGGCTCAACCTCTGAAGTTAGTGGCTTTTGGCTATTGCAGAAAAACTTATGATGGTTTCTAGCTCCAGATATCAAAAGATAGCCGTGCTTTCTTTACTCGAGAAATGTGGCAGTGTTGGAATATCTCTAATATCCTTTGTGACTCTCCTTGGCTATCAATGGCTCAACCGCTGAAGTAAGTGGCTTTTGGCTATTGCAGAAAAACTTATGATGGTTTCTAGCTCCAGATATCAAAAGATAGCCGTGCTTTCTTTACTCGAGAAATGTGGCGAAGTTGGAATATCTCTAATGTCCTTTATGACTCCCCTTGGCCACCATGGGCTCAACCTCTGAAGTTAGTGGCTTTTGGCTACTGCCGAAAAACTTGTGATGGTTTCTAGCTCAAGATATCAAAAGATAGCCGTGCTTTCTTTACTCAAGAAATGTGGCAGTGTTGGAATATCTCTAATATCCTTTGTGACTCTCCTTGGCTATCAATGGCTCAACCGCTGAAGTAAGTGGCTTTTGGCTATTGCAGAAAAACTTATGATGGTTTCTAGCTCCAGATATCAAAAGATAGCCGTGCTTTCTTTACTCGAGAAATGTGGCAGTGTTGGAATATCTCTAATATCCTTTGTGACTCTCCTTGGCCATCAATGGCTCAACCTCTGAAGTAAGTGGATTTTGGCTACTGCAGAAAAACTTATGACGGTTTCTAGCTCCAGACATCAAAAGATAGCCGTGCTTTCTTTACTCGAGAAATGTGGCAGTGTTGGAATATCTCTAATATCCTTTGTGACTCTCCTTGGCCATCAATGGCTCAACCTCTGAAGTAAGTGGCTTTTGGCTATTGCAGAAAAACTTATGATGGTTTCGAGCTCCAGATATCAAAAGATAGCCATGCTTTCTTTACTCGAGAAATGTGGTGAAGTTGGAATATCTCTAACGTCCTTTGTGACTCTCCTTGGCCAGCATGGGCTCAACCTCTGAGGGTAGTGCCTTTTGGCTATGAAACAGTTCGCGGTAACGAACTGTAGTAAGGAGCGACCCGGCTCAATAGTAACCAAAATTCTAAAAAATGGAATTTTGATATCAATAGCTACATCAAAAGAATCGCATTTTAATGCTGAATTTAAATATATTAATTTAATCATGTTTAGTCTTACCCATCAAAAGTTACGAGCCTGAGAAAATTTACCTTATTTTAGAAAATAGGGGGAAACACCCCCTAAAAATCATAAAATCTTAACGAAAATAACACCATCCGATTCAGCGTATTAGAGAACCCTAATGTAGATGTTTCAAGGTCCTATCTACAAAAATGTAGAATTTTGTATTTTTTGCCAGAAGGCGGATCACGGATGCGTGATTGTTTGTTTGTTTTTTTGTTGTTTTTTTTTTGTTAATTGTTTTTCCAAAGTCACTAAATCAAAATTATGAGATAGCCATTTTATTCGGCGTAGTCAAAAAACCTTATAACTATGTCTTTGGGGACGACTTACTCCCCACAGTCCCCATGGGAGGGGCCACAAGTTGCAAACTTTGACCAGTGCTTATATATAGTAATGGTTATTTGGAAGTGTACAGACGTTTGCAGGGGGATTTTTAGGTTGTGGGGGGGGTTGATAAGAGGAGGATATGTTAGGGGAACTTCCCTTGGAGGAATTTGTCATGGGGGAAGAAAATTTTCATGAATGGAGCGCAGGATTTTCTAGCACTATTAAAAAAAACAATGAAAAAATAAATATGAAAAAGTTTTTTCAACTGAAAGTAAGGAGAAGCATTAAAACTTAAAACGAACAGAAATTATTACGCATATATTGGGCTCACCTCCTCCTAATATCTCGCTCTTTATGCTAAATCATTTTTAGTAATTTCAACTATATATATAAAAAATTATAAGTTCTAGTTACCTTTTTAAATAACCAATAAATTGTAGGGCAACTAGGCCTCCCCCCCCCCGCTCCTTTTTTCTCAAAATCATTCGATCAAAACTATGAGAAAGCCATTTAGCCATAAAAAATAAATAAGCAAATTTTGTTAAAATGATTCATCTGCGGAGAGCCAAAATCAAAACATGCATTGATTCAAAAACGTTCAAAATTAAATAAAAAAACAAGTTTTTTTAACGGAAAGTAAGGAGCGACATTAAAACTTAAAACGAACAGAAATTACTTCGTATATGAAAGGGACTGCTTCCTCATCAACGCCCTGCTCTTTACTCTAAAGTTTTTTACTGTTTTAAAAAAGTAGAGAGAGGAACACACTTTTTATTATACATATCATCAATATACAAAAAAACCACATCAGCCACTTTAGAAAGTCAAAGACTTGTTAGTAGTGGCTGATAAACATTAATGAGCACCAATACCACTAACATTAACAAAAAAAAAATGAAACGAAATGAAATTACTTCGTATATGAAAGGGAATGCTTCCTCATCAACGCCCCGCTCTTTACTCTAAAATTTTTTCCTGTTTTAAAAAAGTAGAGTTAAGAGAAAGAGTCAAACTTTAGCGTAAAGAGCGGGGCGTTGATAAGGAAGCAGCCCCTTTCATATGCGAAGTAATTTCTGTTTAAGTTTTAATAGGTTTTAAGTTTTAATGTCGCTCCTTACTTTCCGTTAAAAAAACTTGTTTTTTTTTATTTAATTTTGTTAAAAGTCGCTCTCTGGAAAAGTGCTAACGTGTTGATTAGGATAAAACTGAATTTTTGTTGTTAAACAACAAAGGGTCCCCATGAAGACCATTCGAAGGAACATAAAAAATTATGCTAAATGGCAAAATGTAGCTTATATGTTTCTTCTTAAGGAATAGTATGATTTATGGAATGTCTTTCAGATCTGATATGATTTAAGGAATAGTATGATTTTGTCTTTCAGATCACGTAGCGCTTTACTGAAAGCATTTCAGAGTTCAATATACGTAGCCAACTGGTACTTGAAACTTTAGCCAAGTGTAGCAAGCACAAAAAAGGAAGGTATATATGAAATATAGGAAATTACGAGTTGAATTTGAATAAAACTTGAAACCTCAGAATCTTGAAAATGTATTGAGATCACATTTTTGGGGTTAGTATGAAGTAAGCCGAAAACAATCATAAGAATTTGTGATGGCAAGATACTCACTTTTTGCCATTTATATGACTTTTTGGTTACAAAAGCAACATTTTTCAAATGAATCCTTATTAATGCGAATTAGCAAAAATGTAGCCGGTGGGATAACTTTGTTGTTTTTTTTTTTAATAATTTTTTCAAATTTCAAACTACACTGTAAACGATTACATTGTAAACAGTAAATATTGTAAACAATACTTTTTCGAATTTTCAAATAAAGTATAAACACCAGCAAAAAAGCCCCTAAGAAAATTTATGCATAACAAATTGAAAAAAAAAAATATTTTGGCATTTCAGGCAGACCTAAAGGAATCACCTTCTTCGGGCATACTTTTCAGTTCTTAATTTTTAAAACTTAGTAAACTTTATACTTTAGCAAATAAACAGGAGTGTCTAAAATGGAAGCTCTTATCATGTTTAGATAGAAAAAAAGAGAATTTATAAGGACAAATAGTAAAATTAAATTTTATATATCATTTTTTTCAAACAAAATTAAGAAGCAGCATTACAACTTAAAACAAGCTCCTATATAATACGGGATTTGCTACCACTCCCCGGGTATCCACCATATGGATAATATGGGGGTAAAGTTCATTTGTGACGCAAACAAATGTTATATTGAGATTCAGAATGCAATTCTGGGTGTATGTTTGCACATTACGGGGGTGGGGTTATATACTCTAAACATATAGGTTCTAAGAAATTCATGAATTTCTTAGAAAAACTGGAAAAACAAGGAAAGAGGTGGAGATAAAGGTTTTCCCCCTGAAAACGTGTTAACTATAATTATTCTGCCTATTACTGATTAAGAATTGTTTTCTTAGCATATTTCTTTATGTTACAACCACAGAAGAGAGAATAATGAGGACTTCTTTCCCAAGACAGTGAACCAACAAAACCTATTTGAATATTTCGGCCCTAATTCTGAGGGCCGTCTTCATCAAATAAAATAATAAACAATAAAACACTTACAATAAAAGCTCTCGGCTAAAAATCCACTTTTTTTAAGATAGCCTTGGCATCATTACTTCTTATAGAAAAGTTCAGCCAAGACTGAGTGATAAAAGCTAACATTTTACAAGCTAAAAAGGGTCATTCATTGAACTAACTGTATTTATTAAAAATTGAAATAGTGAACTAGTACTGAACTAGTTTTCAAGGTTACAACATATAAACTAACCGGATTATCTTTTTACATTGTTCATGATCTGAGCTAGCTACTGCTTTGAATCAAATGTGCTGTTACGAAGTAACTTGCAATTACTGAAATAAGGTTTACAAATTGGGACTGAAATTTTTGGAGGATTATTTATTGTGGAATTGGCAAATTGTAGGCCCTCTTTGGGAAATTGCACTGCTCAGTGATACGCAGGAAAGTCTTTTAGGCCGACTTTACACAGGTTGGATTGTAATACACTTGGATGCAATAGGGAGGCTTGGCTCTCACTTAAAGGTAAGTCTTTTTGCTCATACACAGGTTGAATACACTTGGATGGATGCAATAGGGAAGCTCGGCTCTCGCTGAAAGGTAAGTCTTTTCGCTCTGTTTATCAACTTCTAAAAATGAGATACTGTTAATGATGCAGCGGTTCAAGCAGTTTGATGTTGCGCTAGCTAAATTCAAGAACTACCCCCTATGGCCCGTGAAAATTATGCAAATAGGAAAGGATTCGCACGGAAAGCCCACTTATCTGGTCTTTTGTTACGGTAGTCACGATGAATTTAGGTTAATAGATGCGAATCTTGTGGAACTTGATAATACCCCTGAAATTTATGAAACTCTTTCTAAGACTTTTTTAGCCCTGAAAGCAATTGATAAATTAGGATCTAACTCATTTTCTTCAAGCATCACCCAAATTTATTACAAAGTAGTTGCAACTGAAGCCCAGCTGGAGAAGAGAATAAGTGATCTACTGGAAAATATTACAAAGAAGTGACTGAAAAGTTCAATGACCCAAGGTCACTGAAAGATGCTACTGAAGTGATAGTCAGCCAGGTTTATGACTCAGTCACGCTCGAGTTTAATCCAAAGTTTACAAAAATTGAGCAGACTCGTAAGTAGTCTGAGAACTCAAATTAAAAATTTGGAGGAGAGGATTAGTAGAATAGAGGTATTAAGGGGTAATGGAGTTAGAGCGTTTTTGTCCTTCTTTAATTTTTGTTTTTTTACTTAATTAGGCTGAGAATCAGAGGATTGCAGCCGTCCAACATCAGGCTGTTTGAGCCTTTCCCGAGCGGTTGTGTGTATTTACAGTTTTTGTAATTTAGTAGTTAATAAAGAGTTCATTCATTCAAGAATAATTTCTTATTGCGATATTTGCCTTCTCTGCAGCTAATCTTGTAGTTCTTTTGGGATTGGGTGTGTTTTTTATTCGTTCCTATTTTTGTTTTATTTTGAGTTATAATATTTTCTATAATTAATTTGTGTACATAGGGTTGAGTGTGTATTAACCCAAGTCTCTATTTAGGGATGTATTTAACTTTCGTTTGATTTCGATTGTCTCGCGGACAGTTTGTTTGATTCCTAGGTCATTGCTAATAACCTAGCAATTCCGCGAGGAAATCGATTCCACGAGGCAATCGAAATCAAACGAAACTTAAATAATAAATACATCCCTAAATAGAGACTTGGGTGAATACACACTAAACCCTATGTTCACAAAATTAATTATAGAAAATAATATAATTCAAAGTGAAAAAAAATAAGAACGAATAAAAACAAGCCCAATCCCAAAAGAACTACAAGGTTAGCTGCAGAGAAGGCAAACTGTTCGAAAATATCAAACTGTTCGTGGTAACGAACAGTTTGGTAATGTGGTAACGTGGTAACGTGGTGAACTGTAGTAAGGTGCGTCCCGGCTCAATAGTAAACAAAACTCTAAAAAACGGAATTTTGATGCTAAAAGATACATCAAAAGGATCGAATTTCCAAGTTGGTTTTAAATATACAAGTTTCATCAAATTTAGTCTTTGTTATCAAAAGTTACGAGCCTGAGAAAATTTGCCTTATTTTGGAAAATAGGAGGAAACACCCCCTAAAAGTCATAGAATCTTAACGAAAATCACACCGTCTCATTCAGTGTATCAGAGAACCCTGTAGAAAAAATTTCCAGCTCCTATTTACAAAAATGTGGAATTTCGTATTTTTTGCCAGAAGACAGATCATGGGTGCGTGTTTATTTTATTTTTATTTATTTTTTTTCCAGGGGTAATCGTATCGACCAAGTGGTCCTATAATTTCGCAAGAGGTTTCATTCTAACGGAAATGAAAAGTTCTAGTTCCCTTTTTAAGTGACCAAAAAATTGGAGGGTACCTAGGCCCCCTCCCACGCTCATTTTTTTACCAAAGTCAACGGATCATTATTTTGAGATAGCCATTTTGTTCCGCATAGTTAAAAGCCATAAAAACTATGTCTTTGGGGATGAATTACTCCCCCACAGTTCCTCGGGGAGGGGCTACAAGTTACAAACTTTGACCAGTATTTACATACAGTAATGGTTATTTGGAAGTGTACAGACGTTTTAAGGGGCATTTTTTTGGTTTGGGGGTTGGGCTGCGGGGAGGGGAATATGTGGGAGGATATTTCCTTGGAGGAATGTGTCATGGGGGGAGAGAAATTCAATGAACAGGGCACAGGATTTTCTAGCATTACTATAAAAAAAACAATGAAAAAATAAACATGAAGAAGTTTTTTCAATTGAAAGTAAGGAGTAGTATCAAAACCTAAAACGAACAGAGATTATCACGCATATGAGGGGTTCTAAAAATACTTTTGCATAAAGAGCGAGGTATTTAAGAGGAGATAAATACCTTGCTCTTAATCCTAAAGCATTAATAGTAAATTCAACTATTTATTCTACGGCCTTTCTGATTCAGGGATCATTCCTAAAGAATTGGGACAAAACTTAAGATTTAGTGTATCGAGCGAGGTATTAACGATGGGACAAATTCCCTCATATTCATAATAAAAATATAAGAATATAAAAGTTTGTTACGTGAGTAATTCTTAAGTTACATATATTTTTACTAATAAAAACGTTCGTTAAAAATTAAAAGTTCTAGTTGCCTTTTTAAGTAACCGAAAACTTGGAGGGCAACTAGGCCTCCTTCCCCACCCCTTATTTCTCAAAATAGTCTGATCAAAACTAAGAAAAAGCCATTTAGCCAAAAAAAAGAATTGATATGCAAGTTTCATTTTATTAATTTATGTGCGGAGGGCCAAAATCAAACATGTATTAATTCAAAAACGTTGAGAAACTAAATAAAAAAAACTAGTTTTTATAACTGAATGTAAGGAGCGACATTAAAACTGAAAACGAACAGAAATTACTTGGTATATGAAATAGGTTGTCCCCTCCGCAATCCCTCGCTCTTCACGCTAAAGTTTGGCTCTTTGCCACAATTCTACTTTTCAAAATAATTAAAAACTTTAGCGTAAGAAGGGAGGGATTGCAGAGGGGACAACCCATTTCATATACGGAGTAATTTCTGTTCATTTTAAGTTTTAATCGCTCTTTACTTTCAGTTAAAAAAAACTAGTTTTTTTTTTATTTAATTGCAGAGAAACTTATGATGGTTTAATGGGAATTAAACCCGATTGAACCTTGATCCTTATGATGGTTTCTAGCTGTAGATATCAAAAGAAAGCCATGCTTTCTTTACTCGAGAAATGTGGCCAAGTTGTAATATCTCTATGTACTTTGTGACTTTCCCTGGCCTCATTGGCTCAACCTATGAAGTTAGTGGTTTCTGGCTATTGCGGACAAACTTATGATGCCATTTAGGCAATAGAAGAAATAAGTTGTGAAAGTGCGATACAATTAGAAGTGTTTTACATAGTAGATGCGTATCTAGGCATACCAGGGGATTGGTAATCGGCTGCTCTTCAGAATACAGGTTCAGAATTAGAATACAGAAACAGAAATGTAACTTCATATTTTTACGGTAATATTCCTGTTAGCACATATATTGTTTAAGTGTTAAACTTGGGGTAATGAGTTAAATACGTATTTAAAATTAACTGAGCTGAATCGTCGAATTATTATGGAAGCAAGCTCTTGCGTGTTATCTATGAGCCACATGTGTGAGGAGGGAGTAGTCATATTCACGATTCGTTATTATTATCGTTAAATAACTCGGGCTTTCTGTAGGCAAGGAAAGAGTACTTAAAAATTAAACCATCTCATAATTTTCGCCAAATCAAATGTATAAAAATAAATCATTGTAAAAATTACCAAGCAACACCGGGAAGGAAAGACTAGTGTGTTATGATTGGGGCTAAATTGTTGGTTTTACCAATAGAGCCTAATTATTTTGTTAATAATTAATTGATCCAGATTTGTTTATTTTCTAGATTTTCTAGTTTTTCCGTTTGTGTGTATTTGAATCTACATCCATGAGAAGAAAATGAATTGCAAGAATTGTTTTTGCTGCTCGCTAGTTTTACTGTCTTTTCAAATTTGTTGTTTAATTTTTCCGAAATCCACCACTTACTGGTCTTGTTATGATCTAATGCGTATTTTGAGATTTTTAGGCATAAAGTTTAGATCAGCAGATTTGTCAGCAAAAACATGCTCTGCCACCGAAAGTAATTATAATTTAGAACAAGAACCACTATATCTCAGGGGCGGATCCAGGATTTTCTTTAGGGGAGGGGTGCATAATAGGTTGCTTCAGTAAACTTTGCGAACATAGAAATACCCGCAATTAAAAGGGAACCTCGACAATTATGTTTTGTAGATAGGTAGTGAAAATGATCGTAAGTTTAATCTAAAATCTGGTGACGGTTTAAGTTCTAATAAATACGTTGAAATTAAAATGGTATAAATATATTAATACAAAAAATAGTAATTTATAAAAACCATCTCGCTATAAAAAAAATAAAAAGCTATTCACCATCTATAAAAAAATTATATTTAATTTTTTCTCCATCATTTTTTGCCTTTGCACTTCTGACCATTATAGCGAGTGAGTTATGCTTTTAATTGTAAAAAAAAAAAAAAAACAACAAAAACAAACAAACAAAATAAAACAATGGTCTTGAACCATCTTTTGGGGTCATGTACTCTTTGTGACAATTTGTATAGGTCAAACCATTTAGTTTGTATCTTAACTTTGTGGCATTGTTTAGTAACTATGATAGTAATGAAGAGTGGGAAATGAGGATAAAGAAACAACTTGTATATTCGTAAAAGATATATTAAATATTAAATACTAGTTCTTTTAGGGGTGTAACAAGAAAAACAGAACGAAGAGGTAGAAATGCATAGAAGACATTTAAAACGAGGGTTTTAAGTATAGGCAATAAAGCATTAACTAACCACTGTTTCCTTTTAAAAGTAGTGTTTTAATAAACAGTGTCAACTTTGACAAAATCTCAAAAAATTACCAGTCAGAATTATACTTTTCATAACAAATTAGCATATTCGCTTAAATTACATAATTCACAATTTTATAAGAAGAAGTCTATTTCTTGATCTCCACTCCCGCCACATCTATTTATTACACAGTCGATTTTCACCTCAATATTTCAGTGAGTGTTTGTAATGGCCAGTCCTGTCAGTTTAGAGCTCTTCGTTAGTGTTTCATCTTCTATTCATCCTAAAATATTAGAATAAAGACCAAAATCGTCTGAAAAAATTCAAACTAAGAATATGGGTTGAAATAATCCTTAAAAAGATATAATTACGTGTTTATTATCTCTGTATTTGACTGGTATAGATTGGGGATTTAAATTCTCAGGCTTTCAAGTTGTGGAGATTTCTAATTGATTTTTCTTTTTAACTCATAATATTTTCAGATTTTCAATCTAAACGTTTAAATCTTCATATGTCTGTTGAGAATTTTCCTGTAAAAATTTTGATTTGTAAATGACTAATTGTCGGAATATGATGGGATGCCATGTATCAAATAAAGTACAAAAAACATCAGTGGTATATATAGAAGTTTAGACAATTTTATGGACAAATATATGCAAGCCCCACACAAAAACAACTATTGTGACTGGTTGGCATTGAGAAGGTAAGAAATTCTGAATTAATATTGCAGTTACATTCTATTTCCGTGGTAAGCTCAAGTTGTGTGAATTATCCCTTTTTATAGTTTTTTTATTTTAAATGTTTGAAAAAAAATCAATGCCATTCCACTGATTCAAACTGAGAATTAAGAGAACCATCTATACCAGCTAGATAAAAAATAAACACATAATTATTCGCCTTCTTTTATAAACATTTGAAGGGGTATTTTGCCTCATATACTTTGTTTTAAGTATATGCCTATGCAAAGCTTTATTAAAGTTTTAAGAGTACGGTCTTTATTCTAATGTTTTAGGATGAACAGAGATGATTTGTCATACAATGTAGAGCTTTAATTAGATGAAAATATGCAGTAAAGTTGCCACCATTTTGTCACCAAAATCAAAAGCTTAAACTAATAATTTTTGCATTTCTCATGCATTTACTTTCTCTTATACAAATCTCGTAAGGACACCGATGTCGTAAAAACTACCCTTTGCAAAAAAAAACCAAAACAGACAACCAAAAAAAGTAATGATTGCAATTTCTTTGCCTCAGTGCCATAGCAAGACTCGAAAACAAATTTTTGACAATAAAAAGAATTAAATATTTTGCTTTTCAGCCCCGTTATGACAGCACAATCCTGAAATATCGTTTCAACAGCCTAAAGAAGTTAGGATTTAAATTTCCCTCCTTCTTATTACAAAATTAAGATTTTCACCTCCCAGTTGGCTTTTGTGGTAAAACAGACAGATTCCCTTGATAAACCTAAATTTAATTAAATACTTTTTAGCAGTATGTGTCATTAGTAAAATCTAACAGAGACCGTACAAAGCAGCTAAAACCTTTTGTCAAACTTGTTTGCAGAAAGAAAAAGTCGTAATAATTAAAAACTTATTAAGAACTAAGCTATTAAAAACCAATTACAAAAAAATAACTGTCTTCCCAACCCTAACCAGAGTAAGCAGACCCAACTACAAATCCACCACTACGTTAGGGGGAAGGGGGTTTGCCTCCGTGCCCCCTGGATCCACCACTACTATATTTAGTTATTTGTGCAGTTTAAGTTTGCATAATCTCTCTTAACAGAGACTCATATAAGTCTCTGTTAGATTAAATAAAAAAAAAACAAGTTTTTTGCATTGAAAGTAAGGAGCGACACTAAAACTTAAAACGAACAGAAATTACTCCGTATATGACAGGGGCTTTTCCTCCTCGACGCCCCGCTCTTTACGCTAAAGTTTCTTATTGTTTTAAAAAGTAGAGTTGCGAGAGTAAGTCTTGATTCCAGCCAAACTGGAATCAAGGAAGGACTTCCTAGAACAAGCATGTGGTGATGTTAGCAGTAGTAGTTGTAGTAGTAGTAGTAGGGTAGTAGTAGCGGTATTAGTAGTGCTAGTAGTGGTAGCTTTAGTATTTGTAGCAGCGTTGAAATATTGTCTTTTAGTCAGTTTATCATCTCTCTTATCATATCCTGACATTTCCAAAACAGTCATTCCTGAGTTCGCCCTTTTGAAAACCCGTATGCACCTAACGTGTTCGATCTAGCCAAAACTCCCCTGAGCATTCTCTGTAAGAATGCCCTGAATGCCCTTTGTCTTTTTTTTTAAAGTAAAGATAAAACATTCCCAGCTTTCTCAATAGCATACTAAATGCAAACAATGGATGAATTGACTAACTTACAGCCCTTAAGGGCCTTGGGGGATTGATATCCCTATAAAAATAATAATTGTTTCTTTCAACAATGCTGAGCAGAATAGCTGTCTCAAAATTTTCTTTGGATTTGTTTCGAAAAATGATGGGCATGGAAAGAACTTCCAGTTTTCAATCAAATGAGCCATCTATGAATTTTATAGTACCGTCCATACAGTTCTGGCCTCTCCTCATATCGAGTTCATATCGAGTTATTTTATCATCCATTCTGTAATAGCCTTGAATGTCCCCGCTGCATAACTTATGACCCTTGCCCCTAGGTTAAGGGTCGATGTGTCACCCAGGAGGCTTTGTTTTATGATCCTTGGTCTATTTAAAACAAAATGGTTATCTCACAATGTCTATCAGATGCGATGCGTTTGGGGAAAAGGAGGTGTTGAGGTAGGATAGTTGTTCTCTGATCACTTTTGACTCCTAAAAAAGACGCTAGAACTTCTGATATCCAATAGAATGAGTCCCCTCTTAATTTACACGACCACTCCTTCCATAAAATCTTGAATGTTGACAACGAGCAACTGGTATAACTTATAGCCCTCGCCCCGAAGACTGTGTGTGTGGGGGGAGGGGCTGTCCCCACTAAAGATATATTTACTGGACCTTTCAACTATGCCGAACAAAATGACCACCTTAAAATTTTAATTGTATGTGTATGGGTGTTAGGGGGGCGGGTTTCCCTCTAATCACTTTCGACTCTTAAAAAGGAAACTAGAACTTTCCATTTCCGATCGAATGAGTTTTTTTCGCAGTTTGTACAACTCCTTGTATACAGAGTGCCTTGGTAAAAAAAAAATACATTGTGTGCACATTGCTCTTTACGTAGGCAGCGCTACTGCGATGCCTGTTATACACGCACCTTTTGACAAGACATGCATCACACAGGAAATAACGTTCCGCTTTTCATTAATTTCCCGAATGTAATGACGTTGTTATAACCAGGAGATTTCACTGATGTTATAATGTGGTTAGTTACAAGACAAAAAAAAATCGACAAGAAAATATAAACTTCTTGCCTATACTACCGTGTTAAAAAGTGTGCTTTATCTCCATTAGCTATTTTCTATGACATATTTTCTTAACCCAGTCACAGTATCCTGTCTGTCTGGAGAAGCAAATAATCCAGCCCCCTTAATAACCTATGCGCACCAAATAGTCTGATGGTCAGCTTGTTTAAAGAACCAGAGAAATAATTGGAAAAGAGCACTATTCTTTGTATTTTATGGTTTTTTCTTAGTAATTGAGTTTCCCCTTTAGAGAAACAGAAATTTTACTCCTCAAAAAATGTTGAGACTCAAAGTTGCCTCGGTGTTTTACTGGCTTAAAACTTCACACAAAAGAACTAATTGCGTTGAGTGTTCTTTTACTCACTTTGAATAAAAGCCATTTCAGTATATTTTCAATATTAAGATGAACGATGATTTATTTTATTTTAAATTATGCTTTAAGTGCCTTTTACTGTTTTAGTCGCCATTGTATTTCGTACTACAGGAGAATAGGGTTTAGTAAAGCTTGTCCAACCCTCATATATTAAAGTCAAGAGGAAAATAAGTGGGAAGAAAACATGTAATGTACAAGGACAAGGCGTGATAACTAAATAAACGGATGTACTGAACAACTTGGGAAAATGAAACAATTTTACAAAATCGCAAAAATAAGCTTAAACAGTCATTTAAGAAATATCCATTTTCGATATCCAAATATATCTTCGATATCCATTTTCTCAGTGAATAGCTAAAGGGGTTAATTCAATGGTGGATTGTATACAAATGAAGAAAAATAGTTAGTTTGCAACTAGGGTTTGATTTAGTTGGACTTCATTTGTGGCTTTAAGGGTCATTTTTTATGGACCACGGTGGGAATTACAGCTTAAATGAGTCAAATTCAAAACAAGTCACCGTAAAAGACAATCTTTTTAGAAGATGAAATATTGCTCTTATGTTTTTTACTCTTAATCATGGTAACTTTTTTGTTTAAGCAATGTACTTTCTCGTAGTTTAATAGTAAAAGATAATAATAATAGTAATTTATTGAAGCCCGCTATACAAAATATAAGTGGAGTAAAGGGGAAAAGCAAGAAAACACTATGTACATGTATATATATAACAACTAAATGACTCTTGGAATTAAAACATTCAACAATTTGTAAATAAATGTATAGGAAGGAATCTGCCAAACTTTCAAACTCTTTCTTTCGCACAGATGATTCCTGCGTAAGTGCCGTTTCTGTTGCATCAGGGACATCAAATCGAGACACAAGTGCTGTATTTCTCTCGTATGGAGGTAAACACAAAAGAAACTTTATGTATTTGCAGAAAACAGATCTAACTTTATGTTTATGTCTTTTTCAGCCAGGATCACAGGGAGCATATGTAGAGCATATGTGGTATGAAAATGTTGTATATAGTTTGGCCCAGTACACACCTGATACAATTATATTTTAGTACCACGTGGTTTGCATAGGCTTTACGTAGAATATACACAACTTGGTCTGTAATAAGTACACGTGTGCTTCGAAAGTCCGAACCATATACTAAACCTAAACATGTTAATGAGGCACTAGTATAGTATTAATACTTTTGAATGGATTTCGATTTTATTGGTTTGCGTTTGTGACATATTTTCGTTTGTCAATCACATCGGTCATTAAGCATATATCATAAAGGAAAGTCAAATAGCCTCACTTCTTAAAATTTGATTTGCAATCCTTTGTTTCTGTTTGAAATTTTATCCCCTTAAAAAGCCCCAAAAATTTTTGACTCATAAGGTTTTTTTTTTTACAAGTAATTCCTCTGTTTCTCTTTAGTTACTATATATGAAAACTTTCCATAGCCCCATGCCATCGAGGCCAAAACAGTGCGACGCCTTTATTCTTGTCTCTCTCCTAGGACGAGATAGTGTATCTCAAGGAGCTCTAGTTTTTAGCAAGGATTCTTTAGATTATAATATATACCAGCAAAACTTACGCCACATTTTACAATGCTTATAAATTTTGACCACTTTTAATTGTAAGTTTTATGTTAGAAACAAGGGTATTTGACTATTTGATGGTATATGTGTAAAAACGGAAAAAAAACAAAATCTTTGGCATCAATGGACTAAAATTGGGGAGGGAAGGGCGTCTGATTTTTTTGCTCAAGATCTGGGGTCACCTACATCTGCCCCCTAATTTACGCCTCTGAACAAAAAATAACGTATGCCTCTTATGGTTCCATGATAATGCAGGGGATGTACCGACCCTTAATCAGACGCATTAACAGTCTTCGATATGGCCCTCCTTTCACTTTTGTTCGATGGTTCAAGCATGCAGAAACAGGGAGTTTATTTATTAAAGGTCTTGTGACTCTTAACAAATATTTTCATTATTTTTGCTGGCTCCGAATTTCATAAGAAAAAAGAACCACTCAAGTGTCGGAAAATAAAATTTCCTTTTTGAAAAAAAAATAATTTGGAGCACATTTCCAGCTTAATAGTTTTAAAACGAATCAATTCATCTCTCCACAAATAAAAATAATATATATGAAAATTATAATATATAATATATATATAATACTAGTACTATTAATATATATAATATATAATATAATACTAACAATATATATAATACTATAATATATAAAAAACTCGTCACTAGGCGTATTTTGCCCGGAAAATTACCTTCCGAGGAAAATTTCTTGCTGCAAAATACTCCCTCCGGAAAATTCTTCCTTGCAGGAACTTCTACCAAAGAATTCCCTTCACAGAAAATTCTTCCTCGTAGAAAATAATCCAATGGAAAATTTCTTCGGTGAAAAAATCAGTTCATATTCTAGAATATAGGCAGAATATGTGGTGTAAAATATTCTATAACATTTGTTTTTATATTTTTACTTTACGTTAATTCTTTTTTAGTGTGTCCGAGGGTTAGATAAATTTGGACACTGGGACTGTCGAGGTGACATGAACCCCTAAGGCAAACTCATATTTCAAAGTTTTTGACCAAAACAAGTATCTTATAATCTTAATTTGATATCATACTGGTTAGATGGGGGTTGGATAGTAAAAAGGGAGCCAAAAGTGACGTTGATTGCCTATTAGCAGTGTTCGGCTTTTAAAAAAGCTATAAATTTCAATTTCTAGTCAAATAAGCCCCCTCCTGAGTTTCTAAAATGACCCCTTCTGTTTGAAGAGGGAGGGAAACTTTTTTTGGCCCTTTTCTTGCTCTGTTTTACCTGGATTTGGAAGGAAGTAATTTTTTACATGTTTTCCTTCTGCATTGGGTACCCTTACCCCACAGTTTCATATAAGTTTGAGGGCAAACGATAATTTTTTTATCCTCCTTTGTTAGTGGAGGGACTGACTTCAAAGGGACCAGTCCTTTGAATACTTTTTTTTTATATACTAGGCCTCTTAGCCAATGATTTTACGGCTGCAAGTTTCAAACTGATTAGCAAAAATACTTTTTGTGGCTCATTTTTGGGCCCCTAACCCCTCCTTCCCACAGCAGAATATTGATAATATTTTTAGTCAAGAGAATAATCCCTAGAAGTCTTAAGCCCCTTTAATCTAAAGAATTGACATTTCGCATAACATATTGCCTTTATTTCAAGGCCGCTGGGAGTTACATCATCCTTGGATGCAAATTAAATAAAAATTAAAGTTTTTTCAACTGAAAGTCAAGAGCAACATTAAAACTTAAAACGAACAGAAATTACTCCGTATATGAAAGTGGCTGTTCCCTCCTCAACAACCCGCTCCTTACGCTAAAGTTTGACTCTTTCTCTCCACTCTACTTTTTAAAATTGTAAAAAGCTTTAGCATATAAAGCGGGGCGCTGAGGAGGGAACAGCCCCTTTCATATACGGAGTAATTTCTGTTCGTTTTAAGTTTCAATGTCGCTCCTTACTTTCAGTTAAAAAAAACTTGTTTTTTTTATTTAATTTCTAAACGTTTTTGAATTAATGCATGTTTTGATTTTGGCTCTCCGCATACGAATAATTAAAATAAAATTTGTATATTAATTTATCTTTTTGGCTAGATGGCTTTCTCATAGTTTTGATCGGATGATTTTGAAAAAAAAGGAGCGGGCGAATAGGCCTAGTTACCCACCAATTTTTTGGTTACTTAAAAAGGCAACTAGAACCTTTAATTTTACGAATGTTTTTATTAGTAAAAATATACTTAACTTACGAATTAACTTTCGTAATGAGCTTTTAAATTCTTATGTTTTATTACGTATATGAGGGGGTTCGCCTCCTCGTCAGTACCTCGCTCTTCATTCACTAAAGCTTAAATTTTTTCCCAATTCCTTAAGAATGGCCCCTGAATAACAAAGGCCGTAGAATAAATAGTTGAAATTAATAAAATTACTTTTGCGTAAAGAGTGAAGTATTGGGAGGAGGTGAACCCCTCATATGCGTAATAATTTCTGTTCGATTTATGTTTTAATGCTGCTCCTTACTTTCAGTTGAAGAAACTTTTTATGGCACTTGGTATTAAGCAAGTGACATATAGCGATCGCAAATTCTGTCGGTCTGTTGGTATGTCTGTCCCGGTTTCGCTACTTTAGGCACTTCCAGGTAAGCTAGGACGATGAAATTTGGCAGGCGCATCAGGGACCGGACCAGATTAAATTAGAAATAGTTTTCACGATTTTTGTGATTTGACCGTTTTCGCGATTGGACCATCTGGTGGAAAGTGGGGGGTCGGTTAATTCGGAAAAAAAATTGAAAAAATGAAGTATTTTTAACTTACGAACGGGTCATGGGATCTTAATGAGATTTGATGTTTGGAAGGGTATTGTGTCTCAGAGCTCTTATTTGAAATCCCGACCAGATTCGGTGACATTGGGGGGAGTTGGGGGAGCGAACCTAAAATCTTGGGAAACGCTTAGAATGGAGGGATCAGGATGAAACTTGGTGGGGAAAACAAGCAAAAGTCCTAAATACGTAATTGACATAACCGGCGCAGATCCGCTCTGTTTGGGGGAGTTGGGGGGGGGGGTTAATATAGAAAATTAGAAAAAATGAGGTATTTTTAACTTAAGAAGGAGTGATAGGATCTTAATGCAATTTGAAGTTTGGGAGAATGTCATGTCTCAGAGCTCTTATTTTAAATCCCGACTGGATATGGTGACATTTGGGGGAATTGAGGGGGGAACCTAAAATCTCGGAAAACGCTTAGAGTTTAGGGATCCGGAAGAAACTTAGTGCGAAAAATTAGCACAAGTCCTAGATACTTGATTGAAATGACCGGAACGGATCCGCTCTATTTGGGGGAGTTGATGGAGGGTTAATTATGAAAAATCAGAAAAAATGAGTATTTTTAACTTACGAAGGGGTGACCGGAGGGATCGGGATGAAACTAAGTGGAAAAATAAGCGCAAGTCCTATATACGGGATTGACATAACCGGAACAGATCTGATCACTTTGGAGGAGTTGGGGGGAGGGTTGATTCTTAAAAATTTGAAAAATGATGTATTTTTGACTTACGAAAGAGTGATCGTATCCAAATGAAATTTCATATTTAGAAGGACCTCGAAACTCAGATCTCTTATTTTAAATCGCGACCGGATCCAATGTCATTAGGAGGTGGGGACCGGAAATTTGGAAAACGTTTAAAGCGGAGAGATCAGGATGAAACTTGGTGGAAAGAATAAGTACAAGTCCAAGATAGGTGACTGACATAACTGGACCGAATCCGCTCTATTTGGTGGGGGGGGGGGTAATCGGAAAAAATGAGGTATTTGTAACTTACGAACGGGTGATCAGATTTTAATGAAATTTGATATTTAGAAGGAACTCGTGTCTCAGAGCTCTTATTTCAAATCCCGACCAGATCTTTTGACACTGGGGGTAGTTGGAGGGTGAAACCGGAAGTCTTGGAAAGTGCTTAGGAATGTCGTAGATTCGTGATTGACGTAACCGCACTGGATCCACTCTCTTTGGTGGAGTTAGGTGGTGGGGTTCAGTGCCTTTGCGAGTTTGGTGCTTCTTGACGTGCTAGGACGATGAGAATTGGTTGGCGCGTCGGGGAGCTGCACAAATTGACTTGTTAAAGTCCTTTTCCCCGATTTGACCGTCTGGGGGGCTGAAGGGAGGGGAAAAATAAGAAAATTGAGGTATTTTTAACTTACGAGTGGGTGATCGGATCTTAATGAATAGTAATATTTAGATGGACCTCGTGACTCAGAGCTCTTATTTTAAATCCCGACCGGCATTAAGCCTCTGATTTTTCTTTAAAGCAATCTATTGATTCTTAGTATTTTGCTAGAGCTCATTCCATATGAGCTCTTGGCTCTTCCGACCTCGTCACAAGTGACATATGATGTCTTAGCTCTTGTTTAGTCACAAGTGACATATGATGTCTTAGCTCTTGTTTATGTCTTTTTTCATTGTTCTTTAAAAAATACAAAAAAATTTGAAACCCCCTTCATGGAAATTCTCTTCCCCCATGACAAATTCCTCCATGGAAAGTTTTTCCCTAAAACCCCCTCCCCTCAACCAAAAAATTTTCCTGAAAGTGTCTGTATACTTCCAAATAACCATTACTATGTGTAAACCCTGGTCAAATTTTTTAACTTTCGGCCCCTCCCACGGGAACTGTGGGGGAATAAGTCGTCCCCAAAGAGATACTTCTTAGGTTTTTTGACTATGTTGAATAGAATAGCTATCTCAGAATTTGGATCTGGTGACTTTGGGAAAAAGATGAGCGTGGGAGGGGGCCTAGGTGCCCTCCAATTTTTGGTCACTTGAAAAGGGCACTAGAACTTTTATTTCCGTTAGAATTAACCCTTTTGCAACATTCTAGGACCATTAGGTCGATACAATCACCCCTGGGAAAAAAACAAAAAAAAAAACAAAAAAAAAAACAAACAAATAAACACGCATCCGTGATCTGTCTTGTGACAAAAAAAAACGGGATTCCACATTTTTGCAGATAGGAGCTTGAAACTTCTACTTTAGGGTTGTCTGATACGCTGAATCTGATGGTGTTATTTTCTTTAAGGTTCTATGACTTTTAGGGGATGCTTACCTCTATTTTCTAAAATAAGGCAAATTTTCTCAGGCTTGTAACTTTTGATTGGTAAGACTAAACTTGATGAAACTTATATATTTAAAATCAGCATTAAAATGCAACTCTTTTTATGTAACTATTGATATTAAAATTCCGTTTTTTACTGTTTCGGTTACTATTGAGCCGGGTCGTTTCAACGAACTGTTTGATTTATTGATATTTTCAAAATATTCTGAAAAAATTTGCTACTTCTGAATGCTTATTATATATCTTACGAGGTTATATAAGGACCGGATGTCAAAACAGGTTTTAGGACGGGGGCTGGCTGCTCTTCAATCACTTTTAACTTTTGAAAATGGACTAGAACTCTCAACATCCATTCGAATGCGGATCCTCCGAAGTTTATAAGAACAATAAGGAAGGAGGTGAGAAGGGGGACGCGTTACTCCTATACGCAATAAACCATGTTTGTTTTAAGGATTTAATATTGCTCTTTATTTTTATATTATAATACTTGTTACTGTTTGTATAATAGATGAAAAAGTGGTCAAGCTTGGTCTTGGTCCACTCATCAACTATGAGCATTTAGGAATCGTCCACTAGGCCAATATACAGCAATTTTTCTAATGGTATTCCCTGGAAACGACGCTCGTAGCTGGGGAAATCAAAATTCCTTATACATCAATTATTTTGCATGAACTGCTTAGGAGATTGAGTTGAAACTTCCAAGGAGTATTGATGTCAATTTGACCTCAAATTCTGAATTATGGTATTGAGCAGAGGTAAACCGAATTAGTAAATGTGTATTGGACCATCGAAGTAAGAAATGCAAAATCACTATTATTTATAAAACTTGACTAGATTTTTCACGTCATTATATTTCAATTGAATTTAATTAGCTAAGAGTCAAACTCATAGTCCAAACCAAGCAAAACTAAAATTGAAAAGAACTCCCTATTGCAAATTTTAATTTAAAAAAACATGACGTCAAACTCTAAGCCAGAACCAAGCACCTTTAAAATTAACAGAACTCCTTATCCAAATAGCCAAGCAATAGCTTGATTATGGAAAGTTTCAAAAAACCATTAAACCTAGTTCATGAAAAAAACTGTTTTTCTCTCTTTCTATTTACATGTCTAATTTTCCCTATGGCTGCTCAATTTTATATTTGGGGAGAATTTCCTAGAAAGAATAGTCGGGGGGGGATTTTCTGGAAGATTTTTTCATGGGGAAGTGCGTCGAACCGCTCACAAACATAAACCAATGGAATCAAAGAATGCTATTAGCACGAGTATAGGACAGTATCATTTTTTTCTCTCTTCTGTTGGAGGTTTTTGGAACGTTCTTGGATCTGTACCGCCGGAATGTTTAGGGGAATGTTGTTGATAAGAACAGTAATTAAGCGGATGCTCCCCTAATGCTGTGACAGATCAGTCTGTCCGGATATCTCGAGATGTATCACTTAATTGTATTTAGATTTATCTTCAATTTGTCTTCTTTGTAATGAAAAGATCCTCCCGATGTAAGCTTTAAATGTATTTTGTAGACCTTAATCAATTAAAAGATTAAATTGATCAACGAAGAAAACTTTTTTTCAGCTGCAAAAATAAAGCTGGATGTTTCTGGATGAAAATTAATTTTATTTTAATAAAACAAGTTTTTTATGGCAAAAAAACTGAAAATACAGAAAAGAAAATGTGAATTCAGCATCCATGTCACTCTAGATCTTGATTCAATTTGACTTTTTACTCAGCTATTCACTGTTTTATAATAAAGCCCCACAAAATGGCACTGTTTTCCTAATTGTAACAAGCCTAAATCCGAGCTAAATCTCAAACATTTACTCTTTTATGTATCCTATATTTAGCTGATATAAAAGAAATATTTTCAATCACTTGGAATGGGTTTCTTCGTATGACAATTAGTCAAACAGTTCGTGGTAACGAACTGTAGTAAGGAGCAACCTGGCTCAATAGTAAATGAAACTCTAAAAAATGGAACTTTGATACCAATAGTTACATCAAAAGAATTGCATTTTAATGCTGAACTCAAATATATAAGATTCATCAAGATTAGTTTTACCCATCCAAAGTTACGAGTTTGATAAAATTTGCCTCATTTTTGAAAATAGGGGGAAACCCCCCGCTAAAGGTCATACAATCTTAACGAAAATCACACCATCAGATTCAGCGTATTAAAGAACATTATTGTAGAAGTTTCAAGCTCCTATCTATAAAAATGTGGAATTTCGCTTTTTTTGCCAGAATACAGATCACGGATGCGTATTTATTTTTTTTTTTATTTTTTTTTTTTTTCCCCAGGGGTGATCGTATCGATTCAGTGGTCCTAGAATCTTGCGAAAGGGCTCATTCTAACGGAAATGAAAAGTTCTAGTGGCATTTTTAAGTGATCAAAAAAATTGGAGGGCACCTAGGCCCCCTCCCACGCCAATTATTTTCCCAAAGTCACCGGATCAAAATTCTAAGATAGCCATTGTATTCACTGTAGTAGAAAAACCTTATAGCTATGGGCTTTAGGGGTGACTTACCCTCCCACAGTCCCCGTGGGAGGGGCTACATGTTACAAACTTTGACCAGTGCTTACATATAGTAATGGTTATTTGGAAGTTTACAGACGTTTTCAGGGGGATTTTTAGGTTAGGGGGGGGGGGGGTTGAGAAGAGGGAGATATGTTGGAGGAACTTTCGTTGGAGGAATTTGTCGTGGGGGAAGAAAATTTTCATGAAGGGAGCGCAGGAATTTCTAATATTATATAAAAAAAAAATATTAAGAAGTTTTTTCAACTGAAAGTAAGGAGAAGCATTAAAACTTAAAACGAACAGAAATTATTATGCATATGATGGGCTCACCTCCTCCTAATACCCTGCTCTTTACGCTAAAGTATTTTTAGTAATTTCAACTATTTATTCTACGGCTTTTGTGATTCAGGGGGTCATTCTTAAGGAATTGGGACAAAATTTAAGCTTTAGTGTAAAGAGCGAGGTACTGACGAGGGGGTGAACCCTTTCATATACGTAACAAAAATATGAGAATACAGAAGTTTGTTGCGTAAGCTAATTTGTAAGTTACGTATATCTTTTACTAATAAAGACATTCGTAAGAAATTTAAAATTCTAGTTGCCTTTTTAAGTAACCAAGAAATCGGAGGGCAACTAGGCCTCCTCCCCCGCTCTTTTTTCTCAAATCATTCGATCAAAACTCTGAGAAAGCCATTTAGACAAAAAAAAATATATGCAAATTTCGTTTTAATTATTCATCTGCGGAGAGCCAAAATCAAAACATACATTGATTCAAAAACATTCAGAAATTAAATAAAAAAAACAAGTTTTTTTTAACTGAAAGTAAGGAGTGAAGGGGCTGCTTCCTCATCAACGCCCCGCTCTTTACGCTAAAGTTTTTTACTGTTTTAAAAAGTAAAGTTGAAAGGGTCAAACTTTAGCGTAAAGAGCGGGGCGTTGATAAGGAAGCAGCCCCTTTCATATACGAAGTAATTTTTGTTCGTTTTAAGTTTTAATGCCACTCCTTACTTTCAGTTAAAAAAACTTGTTTTTTTTATTTACTCATTGATCAGAGTCAGGAGGGGTCAAGAACCTGAGGAGACATTGATAAATCCATCACTATTAATCACAGACAGCAGCAGTAAAATTATAATTTACCTTTAGGAATTACGAAGTAAAAAAGTATCATTCATAATATTTGACATATCGTTTAGATTCTTCAAGTCAGAGATTCTTCAAGTCACATTCAAGCTTAATCCTTAAAAATCTGATAATTTGTAACTTTTAATCTTTGAAAATCCACGTCGCGAAAAGTAATAAATAAATGAAAAAAAGAAACAATTTCACAAAAAGAAACAATCAAACCAATATCTTCAAGGCCCGTTTGTTTCTTATAGAGTGTACACAGTGATAAATTTTGCTTGCACCCTCAAAAACCTCTTAGCTCTGGTCGGAATATTCTTCATGACTTTTTTTATCCCCTCCATGAAATAATCTTCTGCTTAGGTGTATGTTCCGTTTTTTCAAAATTTTCTTTTACAAATTTGTTTGTTCTGAACAGCCAATTTTCACCTTAATTTAATTATCTATGCAAAGTAATTACCTATAAAATGCAAATAATTACAATATATTACTCATGCAATAACTTATCATAAAGGCCACTTTTTGTAAAATACCTTCATAAATCAAATTTTATGGTTAGTCTTTTTGTTTCTTGACTACTTCTTTTCCTGATTATTTTAAAGAAAAGCTACTGGAGGTGCATGTATATTCGTGAAAAAATATCGTGTTTTCGAGTTTATCCCACAAAATTGCTAAAATTGATTTCTATCTTGCACGAAGATTCACTTAATGACTAAAAAGTTAATCAGTTAATGCCCCATCAAGTTCATTTCTAAGTCTCACGTAATGAACGGTTTTCTGCTATAGCGAGAAAGCTGTGAAATATTTTCTTTTTTATGCTAGGACTCCCTTAAGAGATGAAGAATGAACATGAATGAAATAAAGCTGAAAGACAAAAAAATGGATATGCTTACTTTTTAAGATCAAAGGGAACCAGACGGTATTCTCTTCTGACCATTACCAACAGACCTTCAATGAAACTAATCACAGCTGATCTAATCAGAACTTCATCAGTAATTCTTTATATCTGCTGCGGTCTTATCTTCTCCTAAGAAGGGGAGTATGCATAGAAGTGAGCCCAGTACAGGATCAATTGAATTTTAAACGATGGAGCTATAGCTTTTGCAGGAGGGGGCCTGGCAACATTAAAACAATTCCAACTTATAAGGAAGTTAAATGCAAGGTTTGCATTCCCAGAAGGCCTCTTCTAATATTCTAAGATCAATATATCGATTCTTCTAAGATCGATATATCGATCGATAATTCTAAGATCGATATATCGACTCTTCTATATATCGATTCAATACAAGCAGCCATCGCAAAAAGTATGAAGCCATCTTGGGATTTGAATATTAAAAAAGCGGTTCTTAGCCCGGAATGTATGAACTGGCTTTTATAGATCTGAAAAAGTATTTAGCGAAATTTTCCAAGGAGCCCTCTTGTTCTCAACCCACTATTTAAAGAAATTATTAAGTAGAAGCTCGGCTCAATTTCAAATTATAAAAAGAAAAAAAAGGGTTTGTTGCACTTACCAATTTTAACAGGTAGTAACAGACATTGAGTCGTCCTGGCCGAGTGGGTTGGTGCGCTGGATTCGGGATCCTTCGTCTGAGAGGACGCGGGTTCGAATCCCAGTGTACCCAATTCTTCAGTTTGGGACGGGGGTCAGTGGCGTGACTCTGTAAGCTTAGCCAGAGTCGACCCAGCTCTAAATGGGTACCTGGAGAAATCTGGGGAAGGTGAACAGGAAGGGTGTGCGAAAGCACAGGATGGCTGGTCCCAACCCCCATTGCGCTTCCTGGCTGAAGGGCCAAGAAACGGAGATCAGCACCGTCGGTACGGACTGTAAAGTCTAATGCCGTATCCTTTACCTTTTTTTTAGACATTAGTAAGTACCTGGGCTTGAAGGATTTTATTATAATAAGGATTATGATAAAGAGTATGTTAAGTTTTTCAGCTGACCTTTCGGGAAAACAACCCCAACCTATACAAGTACCTAATTTTAAATTAAGAATTTTATCAGTTAATTGTATTAAATAGGTTATAATGTGAGACCCTGGTGGAATTTTTATCGCATAGGAATAACATCCAAACCGTTGCCTTTTTGTTCCAGGCTAAAACCAAAGCAAGACATGTTTAGAGATTAAAAGCAAAATAAAACTTTCATTAGAGTCGATAAGATATGCAAAAGAATGCTTCTGGAGGCAAATTCCCTTAAATTACCTTAATACGATATTTAAAAGGAATATAATTTAAATAAAAAACAAAAAAGTCCAATTTAAAGTAATGAGCGACGGTAAAATTAAAAACAAGTAAAAATCCTTTTATATATGGCGCGTATTCAGCCCTTCTACCCCCCTCGATTCCTATTACTTATATTTCAATTTCTATACCAGTGCCTCAAGAACGAATTATCTAATATAAAAGTAATATGATAAAAAGTTAACTTTGTTTTCACTTTCACTCATAAATGGGTGTGATTTTTAATTCAAATAGATTTTAAACAAAATACGTTTTTCCAATAAAGAGTTTCCAGTTAAGATCTACATTAGCTAAAGCATAATGAATGGAAGGTTGAGGGCAGTGTCAGCTCCCTCATACGTAGGATACTTTGGGTTAGTTTTGAACTTGAATATCACTTTAATTTCGTTTAAAAAAAACTTGTCTGTTTAATTTAATCGCTTCAGGTCTCTTGTACTGTTATTGTGAATAATTTATTATTATTTTTAATCATTTGTTATTCCTTGTACTATTTAAGGTCTCTCTTGTAGTATTTTCCTCCTTAGCCTAATCATATGGAACGGAGGATAGTAGAACCTTAGGAGTAAACTTGCTTTACCAAAAAAACAATTTCAGGGTACTTTTTAAGGGTTACCACTCATCCAGTATTCCTTTTTCCCCTGAACATCCTCATATGATTACATGGCAATAGAGTGCCATCTTGAGACAAATGTTTAACAAGAATTACTGAAAGGCCATAAAAATGCATCTTTGGGCTCAACATTATTAATGCAGTCTAAAGATGTAAAGCTTCAAACTGGTGTAGAATACAATTAAATACAGAGAATTCTTACATAATTTTAACAGAAGATGGACATGCTATACCTTGTGCATAATATGTTTGCATATTTACAATAAGTAATAAAAAAACATCCTGGATCTGACAACACCCATATCCCAGCATTCCAACGACACCCATTTCCCACCATTCCGATGACACCCGTATCCCACCATTTCGATGATAGCCAGCAGATACATGTTACGTAATAGGGAATGTCTTCTAAGAGATGCAGGTGTCTGTTACGTCATATGGAATTTTTTTTAGACGAAGCATGTGTTAATTACATGTGTTAGTCGCCCCACCAAATCAGGATTTCTTTTGCTGCTACCTAATTGGCTTTGGATGTTGTGCATTAGAGAGAGTTTAAAAATACCATAAGGACCAAGAAAAAACCTTCAGGGTTCCCACCAAACCAGAATTTCTTTGGTTCTTATGTAGCAAACTCTGGGTGTTACGTATTAGAGAATGTTTAAAAAACCCAGGTGGGCCAGCAAAAAACCTTCGGGGTTCCCTCAAGAAAGGGCATAGTCCTTACATTATCCAATATTTTCGTGGCTTACATACTCACAGAGCCTGTGCTGTCAATGTTGGTAACATTGAAAATGAAATTCTCCGCCGTTTCCTATGAGCAGAACCGTTATTAAGTCTAAACATCTATTGATTTTATGGATTAAAGGTTTGTCAGTAAACATAAATTTTACGGATATTTCCGTGAAAACAGAAGCGTCACGTGATCCGCTATCGTTTTAACGATGTCGTTTTTAATCCCTGGGGGCTGTAAAACGGGTTCTAGAATGGAATTCCCATTAATCTTGTATTAGATCCAAAACGTGACGGATCAAGATTTTCTAAAATGAATATGTCTCAAAGATCAAACAGGTAAGCCTCTATCTATATTCCCCCTCCCCGGCAAAAAATAAGGTGTGCATACGAAAATTCAAGTTATTGTACCTTTCTATATTTGATAAAAAACTAAAAACCCCACCTCCTGTCCCCAGAAAAAATTATCTAGCCGATAATTTTATCTTATTTTTATCACGAAAGTCACGTCCCCTATTAAACCGCTTTCAAGCATACCCTAGCAGGCTGGTAAAAAAAGACATAAGCAAATATTTGCTCCTTCCATCATGTATAGGATTGTTTTCTACCGAACAGGTGGTCTTGTGATAATTACTTGTAAGGGTGTATTCTTGGCAGCTGGTAAATTTTTATGCTCTCTTATTATAAGCGTATCGTAATATATAAACACTTTCCAAACCAAATTGGCTGACTTATGGTTAAATATAATATCTATATTGTGAGAGGAGCGGAGAAGGCCATATTTACTATTTATAAATGAAAAACTGCAATTAGATCTACAGTAGTTAGTATGCGAAAGACGTGGTTTAAAATTTAAAGGAAAGGCTTTTGAATAGTATTGTAGTAAAAAATTGGTATGGGAATGTACGCAAACCTAAATTATCTAGGTTTGGGACTGCAATATAGAAAATTCAGGTTAAAATCACAAAGACGAGGGATTTTGAATAGTTACTGCTAAGGAATAACTATGGGGTGTGCAAAAATCCAGATAATTCGGGGTTATGGGATCTAATATGGAGAAAAAAGAGGTTTTAAATCAAAGGAAGTAAGTCTTTTGAATAGTATGGTCTTAAAAAAATGATAGGTGATTGTATGCCAGTCTGAATAATTTGTTTAAGAAAGCAATACGGAAAAAGGGCTTTAAAGTTAATAATAGGAAGGCTTTTGAAAAGTATAGCGGTAATAAATTGGTATGGGGATGTATGCAAATCTGGACTATCTTGGTTTAGGAGCGCCATATGAAAAATTAGGGTCAACATTACTAAGACCAGGGATTCAGAATATTTTCCTGCTAAGATATTATTATGGGGGTGAACTTAAATCCAGATAATTATTGTTTTGGGGGCCAGACATAGAAAAAGAGGTTTGAACTCAAAAGAAAAAAGTCTTATGAATAGTATGGTTGTAAAAAATTGGTAGGGGGTTATATGCAAATCTGAATAACTTAAGTTTAGGAGTGTAATATTGAAAAAATCTCTTAATTTAATCAAAGGAACACATTTGAGAGGCATATTGGTAAAAAATTGGATGGTAATGTATACAAATCTAAATTATCTAGGTTTAGGACCCCAATATGGAAAATGAGGTCAAAATACTAAGTCGAGGGACTTCGAATAGTTTGCAGCTAAGAAATTATTACGGGTCTCTACACAACTCCAGATAATTCTTGTTTAGGAAAATAGTATGAAAAAATTGGTTTGAAATCAATAAAAGTAAGCCTTTCGAAAACTATGGTGGTAAGAAATTGATATTGGGATACATGCAAATCTGAATAAAGTAGCTTTTGTTGAAAATAGTTTCTTTTATCCTCGCAGGCCGTGAAAACAATGGTTTCTAGCATTGATACAGAAGGCGGGGGAGGGGGGGGGTTCAATCGGGTTATTTATGAAGGCTAAATTTCATGCTTCTTAAATGCTCATATAGTACCATGTATTTAAAAAATATATGTCCTTTTTCCTTAAATGTAATATCCTTAAGTGATCAAATAAGATGTATTTTTTAATACATGGAAAACTAAAATTTAATTTCTTTTCAAGAAAATTCAGGATGGATACCCTCCTTTAGTAGAGAAGCTGAGGATTATACAAATCAGAGAGAAGGCTGCCCCTATACATAGCGAAATTGCCAGCCCTTCCTCGGTCTCCCAGGGAAGCAGAGAGAAGACCACCACCAGCCTATACGGTGATGATGCGGGTTCTTTTGCCCTTCTAAACCAAGTTAATGAAGTCTCTAGGCCTTCAAGAACAACAGTCATCTTGTATGGCAAGATTGCCGGCCTATCAAGACCAATGGCCACAATAAAAGCCGATAATCTACCCCCTTCGGCCCTCGAGCATGAGGAGAACGCAATGCAAGATACTGATTTTAATGTAAGTAAAATTGTTTATATTCTTTCATAAAGGCTTTCAAAAAACTAAAAAAAAAACTAAAAAAACTAAAAAAAGGAAAAAACTACAAAAAAAACTAAAAAGAAAAAAAAACTAAAAACTAATAAAAAAAACTAAAAAAAGCTAAAAACTGAAAAAGAAAAAAACTAAAAAAAAGGAAAAAACTGAAAAATAAAGGAGAAAAAGAAAACTAAAAGCCGGGACACGGAATATAAATGACGACCGGGACACTCAAAGAGAAATTACAGACTGGGACACTGGGACACAAATAACGACCGAGAGATATAAATGACGACCGGGACAATCAAAGATAAATTACAGACCGGGGCACCGGGACACAAATGACGACCGGGACACAGGGAATATAAATGACGAACGGGACGCTCAAAGAGAAATTACAGACTGGGATACTGGGACACAAATGACCACAGGGATACTGGGAATATAAATGACGACTGGGACACAGGGAATGTTCGATTAGCAATCACCATCAACAAAGCTCAAGGGCAATCATTAGAATAATGACATATAGATCTGAATACGGATTGTTTTTCCCATGGACAATTTTATGTTGCATGTTCAAGAGTCAGTAAACCTGACAATCTATTTATATGCACAGACAATGGGACATCGAAGAATGTTGTATATTCGCAAGTTTTACTTAGTTAAAAACATATATATATCTATAACGAAAAAAGAAATCTTTTCTCTTTTATCTATATTCACAGGTGGGACACAGCGACACAACTACAATGGCGCGTAACTAATATGGCGCGTAACGACTTACACGCGGGGGGGGGGCTTGGGGGGAGGGGCGAATCGCCCCCACCAACTAGGTGTTGGGGTGGCGCGAAGCGCCACCCCAACAGCTTGTTATATATAATTTACTATCAATGCCCTCCATGACTTCTTTTCTTTCTGAAAATATAACACAGCAAATGTTATATGGATTAGCAGGTACTTGATCTAATAAAAGTTTAATTTTTATGTGAGCAGTTGATTCACTTTGATAAACATTCCATTCATGCTTTGAAACACCAAAACAAAATAAAGGATATAGTGCTTCAAAATAACTGTAACTTACAACTGTTCCAATATCAACATTTTTATGTTTTTATCCTAACTGTAAAAGTCGTTGATAAGCGTTAGAATAATCTTCAGTAGCATTACTGGAATCACATTTCAAGTCTTCTTGTGGATATTTATACACATTTACATCTCACTTCAATTCGGTCAGCGTTAATATGGTCAAATACCATATTGTTTTGCGTATAACTTTTATCTTTTTCCAATATCTGTAACACAACAACAATTTTATTTGTATTATAGCGTTCACTGACTACCATTCATGTTAAATCTGTATGTGTTTTTTTTTAACTTTTATATGTATTACACGCATCTCATCTTTCTTCAAATAAGCTGCCTTTCCTAATTCAGCTTTTAATTGTTCCGCCATCTTCGTTAATCCCGCTTCTAATTGAGTTGCTATGCGTAAATTGGGATGTAATACTGGTAACGTCCATAATAAGTGCATTACATCTATTTTAAAATTTTGAGCTCCAGATTTTCTAATCATTTTTAATTCTTTTTTCTTTTTACTATAATTTGATGTGTAACACCTCTAAAAATACAATAAATGTCTTGAAAAATCCGAATAATCTTGATAATGGTAAATACAAACTAACCATGTGAACTTCTTTTGTTTTATTAAATTTTTAAATAAACCACTATTAAAGGTGTTTTCTGCTTTAAAGGAATCAACGAAATAGGTTTCATCTTTATACCATAGTATACTGGCAGCTGCGCTTCGATTATGGTGATCCAAAAATTCTAATAGATTTATAACAGTAGTCGTTATTTCTACATTATCAATACTTTCAATACATTTTCCATCGATAATATTCAGCATTTCTGAGCAAATTAAATCCAATATTTGTTAAAGCCGCTTCATCATTATTTCGAATATTTTCCATCCAATCGTGTCATTTTCACATTTGTATGAAATTAAATATCACTTGAAAGAATCCAAGACTCCACATCTTTTAAAATGAAATTATAATTTAATTTCTTAGATGCGTTCATATTGTTGCCCTTAATTTCGTTGTACTAATATTTAGCGCTTATTGGCATGTCCCCCCGCCTTTCGATTCACTTGTTACAAGTCTGGGCAGCCGATCAAAATGTCTAAGGCTAGCAATGAAGTACAGACACAATAGGTGGATAAGGTTTTAAAATAAATTCTTCTCAGAAAAGAGAAGTTTTGTCATTTTTTTTGTTTTGATTTGGAATTGAAATTTTAAGACTTTGAAATAACGATAGTCAATAGACCGTAGTCCATTTTATTAAGAACGCAACTGATTGGAGGCATTGGTCGCTGTTCTCCCATTTGTTGTTACGTAGCTCTTATCCACACAATGCTGATGACCCTCTTTTTTCCTTGTTTTGTATTTGCCTTATATTTTTGAAATTTTTGAATAGTTTCTTGTTGTGACCGAACAATTCCATCTAATATGTATCTATGTAACAGATCCAAATATTTCGACATCAAAAAGGGCTTTTTCAGCGGAAAAAATTAGGGAACAAACAAAACTATCTTTTTAAAATAGAATCATCCAAAGAAATCAACAACTAACAGAAAAGAGAAAAAAACAGCAAAAAGCAAAAAAAGAGAAAAAACAAATAAATAAAACCGAGATTTTAAACATTTCCAGAACTGCAAAGTTCAGTTTCAGAACAGTTGCAGTTCTGGATGTGTTTGAAATGTGACTTGTATTTATTTGTTTGTTTTTTGTTGTATGATTCTTTTTTCTTGTATGTTAGTTGTCGTTTTCTTTAGATGATTTTATTTTTAAAAATTGCCTCCTTTTTCTTCAAGACTCTTCTCCGCTGAGAATAGCTCCTGGGCGTGGAGTCGAAATATTATGATCGTTTTTATTATTATTTAAAGTTTTTATCTTTTTTTTTATTCCACTGGTTTTCAAATAAAACCCGCTTTTTATCTCGTAATTTTTTGTTGTCAAAATGTTTTTTCGTCTAAACCTTTCTTCAAACCCTTTTATTTACTTTCGTCTATAAAGGTTATCGTTCAGTAAATATCACGTACCCGTTAGAAACACTATGGATTTTGGTTTTCACCAAGAAGAGACATGGGTAATTCTATGAACATTTATTGCTTCTATGAGAGGATCATGGTTTTACGAGTGAGAATCGTTCAAATACGAATCGTTAGTATGAAGCTTGATCATTGAAAACTCCATTACAAAATTTACTAAAGACTAAGAAGAGTAAATTACAGGTATTTCATCTCCAAACATAATAGAATTTTTTTTTCCTAGTATCCCGGATGACTGAAATATTCTAAGAATGAAATTCAAAGCGAGGGGCAGTTAGGAAATACAATTATTATCGAATAATTACAAAACTTGTCATGACAACCCCCCACTTTCAATTTTAGTGTGACAGGAAATTCAACGTTCTTGGGTAGCAGGGCAAAAAAATTGCTCTGGAAATAAAAGCCATTTCTGAGGTGTTGATTAACTTGATCATTAGCTATATGAACTAATAAAATATAATTTTTTTAATTAGCTTAAATTTTTGGGTGGACTGATGAAGGATTATACCCTTTATATTTGTATGTTGTTGTGTGCAATCCATTGAGATTATTCCAGCACCGAATCTTGCTATTGAGAGACAAGATGGGTCTGAACAAATAATTCTCGTAGACTAACGTAGCCTCGATAATGGAAAGGCTTATTTATTTAATTATTTTAGCCAAAAAAATTATTAATTAAAACTTGATAAGCCTGGACTTATTGTAATTTTTCTTTTATGAACAAATAAACGTTTTGAAATATGATTGGTCGGTAAAACAATTACAGTTACCAACCAACTTCATGTCTTATACTCTGTCATCATTTTATATAAGCACCAAAAGGCATTAATAGTAAAGGTGGTGGAAGTGGGGGCGAGAGAGATGTTTCCTCCTCCAATTATGTATGGGATAATTTTTTTTTTTTGCGAAAATTTTCGATGTCATTCTTCAGTTTCATTTGGAAAAAAAAGAAACAATTAATTTTTGAAATTTTGCCCAAATAGAGTGACTGTCTTTTCAGTGATTTGAGCCAAATCGGCCAACAACATGATCAATAAAAGAACATGAATGATTTTCGAGATTATCTGTGTTTTATCCAATATTTTTGTGAGGGGGGATTATTTTTCAAACGAATGTTAGCCATTGAGAATTCACTTCTTCACATTGCAATGCATATAGTTAAGGTATTATTATCATTAAATCCTTTATAACCATTAAGAAAACACGAGGATTTCAATGAAATAATGTCCAAGTCACATAACAGCCACACCTGTTGAGAAAATAATGAATAAATTTAAATGGCTTCGTCTTCCTTTGCCTTTAAGGCCATAATAGTGCTACAGAAGTGGCAAATTTAAATGATAGAAAACTTGGTTTGAAACGTTAGCCTGTTCCCTAAGATTTTCAACTAGTACTCTGTCCTGTCCGAATATATTTCATCATATTTAGTATAAGAAAAGAAAAACTGACATTTATAACCATTTCTTGTCTAGTTATTAATTTAAAAAGCTTTTTCCAAAAGACAAGTTTTTCAAAGAAATGTAAAGAGCTCCATCTAGCCAAGAATGAGCAAAAATAAAGTCAAATAAATCTCCAAACCTAAAACTACCACAAATCACTACCAATAGATAATTAAAACTCAAAACAAACAGAAATTACAATAAATAGCAAAGTCAAACTCAAAACGAGCAAAAATTAACGTGAGTTTCAGTCAATTAAGCCCGAAAGGCATAATGGGCCTTTACCGTTTCTACTCACAACATTTTTGCAGAATCGCTTTGAAAATGGAAATTTGGAATACAAGTTTTTGCGGGTGTTAAATTCCCACTAATTTAGCTTTAAACCTATCCTGAAATTATATCGATATCGATATCGATATCGATTATATCGATGGTGCTAAGTTCGAATAAGCCAGGTGACAGTTTCTGTCCAATAGAAAGTTTTAGATAACCACTCTATTAAACTCACTGGACTCTGTCGTCTCTTTTTTTTTCAAACAAAATTGAAATTAATTGCCTTTTGGAAATATAATTTAGTATTTAACCATGTCAGTTCCCTCTTTTTTGCTGAATGACTTTAAAAATGAAAATACTAGCCAATATTTTCGGCTGCCCCTTGAAGGTAGCTTAAGTGTTTTTTTTCTCTTGCCTTGGCAATGGGATATGAATTTGATTCCTTTTAGATTAAACTGCCAACACTTTCATCTGGACATCTTGCCCCCCATTAGATAGACGCTTCAGTATGTAATTTATATGAAAATCCGTAGGAACTTCTAAAGAGACACTTTCATCCTTCTTTGATGAAAATGAATCCCTAGAGACAATGAGAAAGTGTGTTCGGAGAAAACCAAAAATAATCAAATTTGAACTGAAAATTAGAATGATGTCAACCAGAATAGATGATTAAAACCACATAAGCTTTCAATTTAAGAGATGTAATGGGAAGCAGCGATGAATAATTTTTCATGTCTTTGCAATTATGTAGGAAGGAGAAGAACAACTCTTATCAAGTTGAAAGGCTAAGGAAGAGATGTGAAAGCCAGCTAAGTGTAAGAAAGTCAGCTTCAAATTTAATGACAATAAAATAGACAAGGGAATCCGGACAGTAATATTATATTTTCAGCTATATATTAGTGCCACTAAAATAAAGAAGAATTGGATAATTTAGAAAACGTAAGAGAATAGAAACGAGTTAGATAAGGAATTTAGCTGTGAAAATAAAGCAAAAAGAGCAGAGAACACACTTGTAAAACAAGTAAATGACTAAAGACTGACTACCTTCAATATTTCCGAAATTCTATCTAAGAAAATGTTGAACAAAGTTTAAAAAAAAAAATAAGAGAGCTACATTAAACTCTGTAAAAGCTTTTCAGTAAAACCCTTTGATAAAAACGATTCGTATTAGAGCAGTGTGACTTTTCTTTTTCTTTACGTCAATAATGATGACGTCAACACAACTGGTCAACATATGACGTCAACAAAACACAACAACAAAGTAATATCAAATGGTTATTCAAAGGTAAAAAATAAAAGCTACCGAAAATTAGAGTACGGCTACTTTCCCCCTTTCTCCTCATATAGAACCATTGTTAAGGCTAGAATGTCATTTGCACAATACTAGAAACGACACATATTTGAAAAGTGTGATTTTGTCTGTCAAAACACCAACAACAATAACAAAATAATACAAAGAAGGAAAGAAAAAATGTTCCTTAGTATAATCATATTTCTGATATTCAGTTTAGTTTTAAGGTTTTACAAGGACAAATTTTGTCAAAACTTCCCTTTTTTCATTCAAGTGTGTAGAAAATTAATGTATAAATAAAAATATGAAAATGAAAATTAATAATTATTGAAGTAACTTTAAAAAATATTATTTTTTTCATCCGGTCACTTCTTATAGAAGGAGTTGTTGTATAAACTTCCAAAATGGCAAATTTGATCAGAAACTGAAAGTTCTATTTCATTAAAAAATCAAAAGTGATTGTGCACTACACAGCCCAACCACCCACTCTCCCCTCCTATGCCCCTGTTATCTTCCCAACCCCCCAAGACCTCTGTTAAAGAGTTTGAGAAGCCAAATAGTCAAAATATTTCATTAAACTGATTTTAAAAATATTAAAACAAAGTTTTTCAAAGATAAGGAAAGAGCCATATCAAAATCTAATACTGGCAGAAATCAACTCCACTAGAAATAATTCCAAGTGTAAACGAACAGGAATGACTATTGATGGATAAACAGATTAATCCTAAAACAAATAGAACATAAAAAGAATAATCAACTGAAACTGAAAACGAACAAAATTTACCATAAATACAAGTTAACTACCAGACTCTTACATTTTCTAAAAGCGAGCGCATGATTTGCCATTTACTGAAAAGATTTGTATTTTTAGCAGTATTTTGTTGTTGTTATAACATCAAAAACAACAAAATGGTATCACAAAATGAATAAGGCTAAATAAGGTTTCAAACAGTACGTTGACTCGGCTCAATAGTAACGGGAACTCCATACAACGGAATTTTGATATCAGCAGATACATCAAAAGAATCAGTTTAATATGGTGATTCCAAATAAATAAGATAAAATTTACTGATAAAATTTACCTGATTTTCAAAAAAGTGGCAAACATCCCCTAAAACTCTAGGAATCTTAATGAAATCGTACCATCAGGCCTCAGTGTATCAGAGAACCCAATCGTAGAAGTTTCAGGCTTCTATATTCAAACATTTGGAATTTGATTTTTTTTCTCAGAGGAAATATCATGGATGTGTTTTTGTTTTGTTTTTTCCAAGGGTGATTGTATCAAAACAATGGTCCTAGAAGATCGAGAGAGGGTGCATTTGAACGGAGATTAAAGTCTCTAGAGCTTTTTAAAGCATGTTTAGTTCAAAGATATTGTAGGGCGACTCGTCCCCTTCCCACGCTCCTTTTCTCCTGAAAGTTGTCCGATCAAAATTTTGAGATATTCATTTTTCTTCAGCCTAGTTGGAAGATCCCATAACTGTGTCTTTAGGGATTGTTATGCGAAATATACAGGAATTTTTTGGGGTGGGGGACTTTGTGCTTATGGTGGAATTCCATAGGGAGACTTTTCGGTGGAGAGGGAATCTGCACGGGATGAACTTTCCAGGGAAAAGTTTTACTGGGGAATTTGACCGAATTTCCATCCAAAACTCTTTTTATTTGTCTAATTTTATTTGTCTCATTAATTTGCCCACTCAATTTTGCATGCAGAGATGTTCCAGGGTATTATTCGGGGGCTATTTTCAGTGTTTTTGGACTTCCAGAAAAAATTTACATGGAAAAGAGGATTTCCCAAAAAATTGGGAAAACGATTAGAAATTATATTTTTTTTTCAAATTAAAGTACTCTAAGGAGAATTCTTTCGGCTGAATCGTCCGCAAAAACTTGTTGTGAGGTAATTTTCTGATGAAACTCTCCGAAGGGAATTTTACGGAGAGGAAGAATTTTTCGTTGGAGGAAATTTCCACGGGGGGGGGGGGGTTAGCGAGGAGTGGGATTTTTTTATAGAGGATAAGACAGATTTACCGACATTGTTTGAAAAACAATCAGAAATTAAATAAAAACAAGTTTTTTAACTGAAAATAAGGAGCAATATTAAAACTCAAACCGAACTGTAATGATTCCATAGATGAAGGGGTTGCCCACCTCCTCAATACCTTGCTTTTTACAACAGAGTTTGTCTGTTTGTTTCAATCTCTTAAGAACGACTCCTGAAACAAAATGACCGTTTAACTAGAACAGGAAGTTTTTTGTGCTAAAAGCTTTAGCGTAAAGAGCAAGGTATTAAGGATGGAAGCAACCCTTAATATACGGAATAACTAATGTTCGTTTTGAGTTTTAATATTGCTCCTTACTTTCAGTTTCAAAAATACTTGTTTCTTTTTTAATTCAAATTAAAGCTACCGAAAATTACAGTGGGGTCACTTTCCTTCTCCTCCTCCAATCAAATCCTCTAAATACGTGAGTGGCATTTGCTTTATACCAATGACTATGAGCATTTTGAACAGTGTGGTTTTGTTTGCAAAAACATCAATGAAAAAATATTACACAAAGATTTACGTAATTAACTAATATTACGTAATTTTGTGTGTAATTGCATAGCTGTGTTTTTTTACCATTTTAACTTCATCATTTTTACCATTTTCAGCCATACCAGTATCTGTCACTCTCACGTTTGATGTTATGTTTCGTTTTGGTTTCTACTTGTTTTACGTTTCGTTTTCTTATTAATTATATTTTTTGTTTTAAATTTGAATTATTATGTACCTTTAGTTCTGATTGTCTTAAGTTTTAACATTACGGTCGATTTTTCTTTGAAACTTTTTTTGGCAAAAGTTTAAAAAAATTGAACTCCAAATACAGGAGTGGTAATTAAAGTGGTACTAATGAGAGTAACCGAAGCAGTAACAGTCACAACAGGAATAGTCGTCAGTAGTTATACAGGAAATAGTTTTGCTAGTAGTAGTTATAGTGGCAGCAGTCATGATACGAGCACTCGTAGTGTGTTTAGTATTGGTAAAATCAATAAAGTTTGTGGCAGAAATAGCTGTTGTAAAAGCAGTCGTAAATGTTTATCGTGGAAGGATTAATAGTAGTAGTATTGGTAGTTAAACGAAATGAAAATATTGAAAAACGAATAAAACTTTTAACAACAAAGTGAAGGCAAAAACCAGCTTTTTATACAATTAATAATAAAATTCAAAGAATTTCAGCTTCACACTAGAAAAAAAACCCAGCTTAAACCAGCATATAAAACAGACGAAAACAAAACCCATATAAGTATTATAAAAAAAATGAAAATAAAAAGGTCTTTTGTATGTGCTGTCTATGTGCTGTTTTTCTATTGTCTCTTTTTCAAGTTGGCTTATTCTATTTTCACCCCGTGGATAAAGGCTTCCAAACATGAAGCCAAAATACCCGGACTTTTATTATTATTTGTGCAGTAAGTTATTTTTTTCTTTTTTTTCACTTTTTTTAAATGTTTTATCCGCTTTTCAAAATTTTCACTTCGTTTTAATTACAAATAGAAAGCTAGTGTGGTCTGAAATATTCGTTAGCATTTTTATAAAAAATAATATACAGTATTTTTTACTATATTAAAAAAAAATTATTACTTTTAGGTCATTTAGTAAAGTCATTTTAAAATTTTATTGATAAATTGTTTTCCAATAATAACTATTTATCGTTTCGAAAGATTTGCTACATGTTCCATGAATAACCCTGAGTCACAAGAGGTGAGCTTTTTTAAATATGGAAATATGGTGAATGAGGAATCCAATACATGGAAACTAAAAATCATTATATAGCAATGGTTTGTCAAGATGTAACATATCCCCCTTTCTCCTAAAAAGTGTCTATGAACCCAATACCTTGGTCTCATACGATATTTTACATAATTAGTACCATGACTCCTACGGCTGCAATAATAATTTAACTCCTGGTGTTACATTTTAAGGTTATTAACTATTTTGTTTAAACTAGTTCTGTTGAAATTTTAGCCCCAAGTCGGACCAGGGGGGTTCATGGGCAAAGGGATTAAAAAAAATGTGTTCAAGCTCATTATTGGCATTATATTGAGACCTCTCCTGACTATCCAGGATCCTCCATTCTTTGTGTTGAAGTAAAAAAACACAGATTATGATGTAGACTTAAAACTTGAAAAAAAGGTAAATTATTTCGCATTTGAGGGGGGTTGACCCCTCCTTTATACCTCGCTTGTGAAGCTAAAGTTAAAGTAAAGCATAAAAAAACTTCCCAATTTAATTGAAAGACCCTTGTGTTTCAGAAGTCGTTCTTAAAGAATTGGGACAAAATGTAAAACTTTAGCGTAAAGAGCGTGGTATAAATGAAGGGGAGCCCCGAACCCCCTCGTATACAGAATATTTTTTTTAATATTAGTGTCGATGCTTACTTTTAGTTGGAAAAAACTTATTTTTTATTTAATTTCTGATTTTCTGATTAATTTCTTTTTTTTTTAAAATGGGCAAATTTTCTCAGGCTCATAACTTTGGTGGGTAACATTAAATTTAACCACCTTTGTATATTTGGAATCAACATAAAAAATTGATTCTTTTAATTTATCTATTGTAATCAAAAATCTATCTTTTAGAGTTTCTGTTATCATTGAGTCACGCCCCTCCTTACTTGCAGTTCGTTACCACGGATTGTTTAACCATGATTTCTGTTTTGCCTTGAATTACAAAAATGTCTCTTTTTTGTACGTAGTCTTATAGAAACAATGACAAACAAGAAACAACTAATTAATTTTGTTGTAATTCTAGAGGAAAAACTAAAAATGAAAAAAATTCAAAAGATGTCTCTAATTTTTGCACATATAGGTTCCAATTTTTTATTATTTTTGTTTATTTTGCATACCTTGACAGAAAATTTTGAAAAAAATAGACCAGTTGTGTTATAAAGAATTAGAGCCTGAGTTTTTTCCTTGGCAAACCTGAAGCTCTAAAAATTAATAAATTGAAGGTGACCCTTAAATGGCTTTCACTATTATTTCTTATGCTTTGCTCGTTTTCGATCAATAAAGTAGTTAAAAAAAATATATACTTAAAAAACTATCTTCGTAGATAAATTTCTTATCTTTGACATTTCTGTGGATACTTTTGCTTCTATTATTTCCGTTTTTTTTTTTTTGTTTACAAGAGAAAAAAGAGAGAAGATGAGTCGCACAGAAAATCCAGCCTATCCAATAGACATGTTTCTTTTCTAGCATCAACTCTGATTGATGAATCAGACATTTTAACCTAATGGAACCTTCAGGCAATGGAATGAATCTATACTGTCAGTTAGACAGCTGATACAATTACTCACAAAAAAGCAGTTCAGCCAAAAATACAACTATTCATTGAAGGCCTTCCATAGGATAACTAACAGCTTACATTGGTAATTAATTATGTCAGGGACTGCTATAATATTCGAAGTAGATGTGCAACAATCCAACTTATCTGTAGAGACGACTAATAACTAGAAATTAATATATTTTTATGAATATTTTTCTTATGAGTTGATTGTATTACTTTTAATTTAGGGCTATTGAAATATTTATGTAAATACTTCACTACTGCTGCTGCTCGCAATAGCTCACTTCAGCATCAGGCTGCCTGAATCTAACACAACTAAGCACACTCTTTCCCCGCCCTAATCTATTCACAACCTCCCTAAACCTTTATAGAAAAGTCCGATTTCCATTAAATCCTTCCGCAATCTTCTCCCATCTCAATTCGGGAACGACCTGCTTTTTGTTTGGTCCTAAATAGTTTAGCTGAAAAGGACGATTTTTGGCAACCCGTCATCCTACATCTGCAGAACGCGTGTTAGTAATCTTAACAGACCGAAGAGCCTTTGGGAGAATTATTTAGTGTAATATTGAACGCGTATTTCATGATGAATAAATCTCATCTTAATCTTTCTTTCAATTGTAGCTCTGGAAAGCGGGATAGAGCGACATTTTTCTGTAGAGTTTACGGTTTGAAATGTTGTCAGTCAAATGGATCGCCAAAGATTCCGTGGGCGATTTTTCCAAAAATATCTAGCAAATCCTTCTCCGTCTTTCGAAGTGCCCATCTCAGAGAATCGCACGGGACCACTGTTATCACTGTTACTTCTAAGATCCTAATATTGGTTCGCATGCTTCTCTTTCTATTCTTCCAAACTGTTTTTAAATGTCAAAACACATCCTGGGCCATAGCTATTCTGCTCTTACCTAAAAGTAAAAATTTGGTCGAAGCATTCCATCCGCTTTCTAAAATTACACTGTTCTTCTCTTAAAACTTAATCTACAGCATCTCTACGCCTAAAAAGTAAATCGTACTAAGTGACTAGCTTTCTACAAAACCAAGCTAACGCCTCTATAGTTACCACACTCAATCTTATCAGCTTCCCTGTTAAAATAATAGAAAAAATTACTTCTAAAATGTCTGGGAACTTCCCATTTTTTATAAATTAGACTCACAAGCTTCAGTATTCTGTCTCCAACTGTGCAAGCAACATATTTAAGTATCTCATTTACCACACCATAACCACCTGGGACATTTTAATTCTTTGAGTACTCCTTCTAATTCTTCCTCGAGAAAAAATATATTTCTTCACTTCAAAAGAGTTGATAATTAGAGCAGATTTGGCAAGTGTACTTTCGTTTCCAGAGTGGTAAAATGATGCCAGCACGCCAATCTTTCGGTATGTATCCCGTCGTCCCTATAGCTAGGAAGATGAGCAGTAGCCACAGAATAATTGCTTCACCTCTGCACTTGAGCAGTTCTACAGAAGTACCACACACACCAGGGTTTGATTATAAGTTAGACGTTTTACAGCATTTTGGATCTAAAAGCCGTCAAGTGGTTGTGATGAAAGGTCAGTAATCACCTTGGGTGTGGTCATGGATGCTTGAGTAAGGTCTGAGTCAGGATGTGTGACTGCCTCAGTGTTCAGAATCTTTCGAAAGTGGCTACGTGAGGAAGGAAATTGACCCTGTATCATCATCCAACATGCTGCCATTCGCAGAAAGGACATGACTCATGGCGGGAGGTTTCCCTCTCGTCATCTCGCGAAAATGTTTGCCAAGTGAGCAGGATCCTTAAAACTGTGGGCTTTCTTATCACTAACAATCTTCTCTGCCATGTCTGTACTCTGCCATGTTCTTTGCTAGACAGGCCTTCCGAGGAAGTCTGATCATGTAATGGGCCTCCTGGAATATCCAGATTTTTTTTTCGTTCTCCAATGGGCCGATTGTATTGCCAACAGAGTCGAGTATACTCTTTTTGATGGAATTCCAGACAATTTCAGAGTCATTCATGTATTTGAGGTAGCTAAACCGTTTTGGTATCAAGAGCTCCTGCTGCATCTCAGTTGTTGCCAGGCTACTCAGATCAAACTTGGGATTCGGTTTTTCACGTCACTGTGCTCTCAATTGTAGTCTTAGCGTGTCAACCACCATCATTTGGTCTGTGCTTCCAAGCTCGGCATACCTATACGTCGACAATAAGTTACTAAAGAGTGCCTGCGTCCAGAAATCATATTATAGTCGTTCGTCTTCTTTGTTTGGCCGTCAAGTGCTATACCAAGCGTGTTTATGGGTTTCTTGTGTTTGAAAGAGTGTATTTAAAATGACAGAATTACACATGCTGCAGGGCTGAAGGAGTATCTTTTTTTTCAGTGGGGTTTAAAAACACGAAGCCAAGAATATTTCTCCCTGTCATTGACTGTCACTTTAAGGTATCCCAAAAGAGTGAAACTGTCATGGGAATAGAATTTAGAGAGAATCATAGAGTGATCTGCTTAGAACTGATCGTTCGCCTCTGCAGGACTAAGGTTGGTTGGAGCATAGCACACAATAAGTATCCATTTCCCTTGCTTCTGCGAGAGCTGAGCTACCAATAGGCCATGTGCTGAACTCCAGGGCAAAGAGAAACCTTCTCACTTTTAAGGAAATCTCAGAATAATTCTTTTTGGGTCACCAGATCAGATCAAGTGATATCTTTCACCGATATCCTCGGACGCTGAGTCCAGTCACAGCTACACAGAAGTGTTTTTGGTCAAGATCAAGCATTGATTTCACTCCGTCAAACGCTGAGTTGGCAAAGCTGGCAATGCATAATTCACCTTTATAATGAAGGTTCGTTGGTCTGAAGGGACATGCTGAGACCATGGAAAGTAAAGGTAAAGATCATTCGAGGCAGAATCGCTGTTTTTCGTTGTAAGAATATCTTAGGTGTTGGGTTGCACGTTCAAACGAACCTAGGCCTGGGATCTAATAAGAACTGGAACTTTCCTAGAAACTGAGGATCCCTGGATTGGACTTCCACCCGCCCCATAAGGCTGAACCTGCGACTAAAACGCGAATTTACTTGACTAAGTTTTTCCCAGACCATGGCACCCTGACAGGGTTGATGCTGCCTTTTGTAGAGCTGTTTTCCATATATCTGGATTCCATTCCCTTCTAAAGTTATCCTCCTATAGAGGATCGTCCTAGGATAGTGTTCTGCTTTACCATGAAATATAAACCATTGCTGGGGGAACGTTTGTAACTCACAGGACGTGTCTAGATTTTGATAGACCCCGCTGAGTGTACATCCGAAGAGCCTTTATCCTGCTTCACCTGTATTTACGGCCTCCAGCTAATGGTGCCTCAATTTCAATTATGGATCTGCAGGAACAACGTCCCCCTTGGCCCGTGCTTCCTACTCAAAAGAGGCAACCTATAAATCTGCATGGTGTTCCCTTATCCACCGCCTGGGGACGTACTGAGTGGCCTGGGGAAGCCCGAACTAAGAAGAAGACTCAGACAGCCCTTGGATATAGGGCTGGAATATTCATTTAAGGTTTAAGAGTGTTTCACTGTCTAAAAATTTCCCTATTGTTTAATTGCTTTTATTTCTCTATCTACTTTCCTTACATTCCTCTTATTTTCACATGATATATCACTCAAATACTTCTTGTACAAGTCCCTTCTCTTCTCTCCCAAAATACTGACATTTTTCAAATAATTCCTTTTATTTTCAAAGTAATTTACCTAATTCTGGTGTTTTACGCTGTTGTGTTTTATTCGAAGTTCGATACAAACACAAGCTTTCGCTTCCAGTTTCTCAAGCCTCATGAAAATCCCATCAACTTATTTTCTCAGGTGCTTTTGTGGGATTCTAGAATTGAGTTTATAAAATCATGTGTAGACTGATCTTGTCGTGAAGTTTGGAAAAAAAATAAAAGAAAAAGCCACAAGCTTCATTTCCCTAACTATTTTTTCTCTCTCTCTGCTGTTCTCTCTTCTATCTCCATCTGTACATCTCTTTCTCTCTCTCTTTATTACAATCTTCCCCTTTCTCCCTCACTCATTCTTCTTTCAATTCTAGTTTCATTGAACAGCGTCCCATTGCATTGTGAGTAGTCCCAAGAATATATTAGTAACACTGCTAAATGATGGACGATATTAACTAAGAAAATATTTCTGAAATGTGTCATTTACAAGTAGGCCGGTACATTGTTGAGTAGGACATAATACCAAGATGGTCTACTTTCTATTAAATTTTTCATGCGTAACTGCTATTGAAAATTTAGCTTAAAAAAAAGAAACGACATGAAAAAGATATTGACTCGCTTTTTGATAAAACTAAAAAAAGAAACTGCATTTACGACCACAAAATGCAATAACTAAAGTTCATAAATGAAAATATGACAATATGAGAGCAGGGCCGTATCTAGCATTTTTATTAAGGGGAGGAGGTGTACAAAAAAATTAAAAGACGTATCAAAATTTGTTGATATGCATCTTTTTTACATTTCTATCAGTCAAAAAAACATTCTGAGGAGGTTCAAAACCCCTCAATCCCCCCTCTGTATATGACTTCCACAAGAATCTTAATTGAACACTGTAGAAAGAGTGTGAGTATGTTCTATTTTTAGTCTTTTATTTTACAAAGTATAGCTCTTGTATTGCAGACATAGGGACTATTAGTGCTCACTAGTCACCACATTTCAACTCTTAATAATGATAATGGTAGTGACAATATGAATAAACGAATATTTTATGATTTTGGATTTGCAAATTAATTTTGTTTTACTTTCAGTACAATTTATCCGTCAGGTGCTAATTTACTGCAACTCTTAGTCTTGTTCCAATAACTTGGAGTTAGTGACAGTGGTTCGATGATCGATTCCCAAGAGGCCAAAAAAGTTAATTCAGTAAGCTCTTTCCAGACTGTACAAACTATACTCAAGATAGCGTCTAAGCAACTTGCTTGGGAGCCACGTTACTATAAAGTATTCTTTAATCAATACTTTGATATTTGTATTGAGCTTGTAGAGATCGTATTGACTAGGTATGAAAATTAATCGGATCTTTTGGAAATATTCTTTTGAGTGCTGGTGCAGTTTCACATTGATGTTCTTCTGAACCATCGGCACAAATTATATGAATATAGTCATATTATCTAAAAAAAATGTATGTTAAATCACCAGAAATAACAGTGAGATGAAGAAAAACTTCAGATAGTATATTAGGATTCCCCCTCCTTCACCATGCTACAAATGCCAACAGATTTCTCACCATGCTGAAAAATGAAAGCCGGACACTTTTAAATACCTGACGAAAATTTGAACGACTTCATTATTATTTAAGATGTAGGTCCTACATATTATCTTATTGTTGTTTTTGAACATCGAATGAAAATGATGGGTAGAATCGACGTGGTCCGATACGGGAGCTGATTATAAACCTTGATAAAAACCTTGCAACTACTGAATATTTGAGCAAACTTTGATCTTTAAAATAAACTCAAAATTTTAAACTATAACCCAAATAGTTCCCGTACGGATAATAAATGCTGTAAAGCAAAACTGAGTTTTGTTATGAGATTTGTCTCTTGTAGTTTATTTACTTTTAATAAATCTGGGGAATTTCTGCCGTTTCTTTTGTTCTAGCTCGCTGTCTTTGTATTTTTCACTATTCTTCTTTTTAAGTTAGAACTTTATAATTGCACTGCTTTCGCTAATGAAACTTTACATTTTTGGAAAAGTTGACCCTTTCCTTGTCGTGTGCAAACTTCAACGCAAATGCAGCGTTCCAGCACTGAACAACTTTACATCAAATAACGAGGTTATCTTTAATGACATAATTTTACCCAGTTTTACTATTGACGTAGAAAGGTATAATCAGAACATCTCCTTGTCATGGGCTGTTATATTTTTGTTTGGCAATAAGTCAAAACTTTATTTATTCGATGAATCTATTATAATCCGAAACCTATTTTTTCGAGTCTTAGTTTCTTTTGACAAAAACCATTCTTGCTTAGAGGTTACTAAGCAAAGAGGAGGTTATTACGTAAACGCTCTGATCTAGGTATCTCTTAAAGGGGAGGAGAAACAACCTTCAAATTCTGTTGTTTATGTTCTGTTCGATTTTTGCGTTTCAACGGCTCATGGTGCCAAAATTTGGTATGAACTATAGAAAACGAACTCCACATTAATAAATTGTACGTTTTCAAGTGTTTTTTCCCGACAAATCTTGTTTTAGGTGACGATTTTTTCTCAACCCTCCCGTATCAGTGCAGTTAGGTATACGAATATAATCTTTCTCATTCCACTTATGTATTTTTCCACTTAAAAATGTCACCCACAGGACAAATTTTGCAGTCTTAGTCGAAATATATTCTTTGGAGTTAAGGATGATTAGGGAGTGAAGTAATTGTCCAATACCTCCATGATTTTCGCATTGAACTTTTGCTGAAAAATCTGAAACTCTTGGCTACAAAATATGATTTTTGAAGTTAGACTTCTACCTCCTACAACTCCCGGAAGTATCTAATGATCTCTCCTAAATAGGTGGTGTATATATATGCACAATTTGGAACAGACCAATGATGTCTCAAATCAAACAACTAAGTCAAATGAAGAAAAGAATAATAACTTTCTGTTATAGTGGCTTTTTCTGTAATAACCGCTTATTTTATATTGACTGAATTGCTCCTTAGGGACCAATGTGCCGTTACGAGTATTTTCGGCCTCTCTACATGTGAGCATATTTACATGACTTTTGATACTATAAATTGATTGGCTATATTGGATTTTTCGCTCGATAGCATTGCGGCTCTCCCTCAGCCCAAGCTATTGTTTGTGCCACAAAATGGCAGAATTTGTATCTTGGCTGGATCGCTGTCACTTTTGTCCTTTAATAAGGGCAATAGAAATTTTACTGTCAAGTTCCATGAACTCTGTTCAGTTTTTTCTTGTGATTGTTAATTTGATACGATCATCTACTCTGTCCATAATAATAATAATAATAATAATAATAATAATAATAATAATAATAATAATAATAATAATAATAATAATAATAATATATAATAATAATAATAATAATAATAATAATAATAATAATAATAAAATAAAATAAAACTAGCATCTTTGACCATTTTGATGGTATTTAACCCATTTCTTAAAATTAAATTTATATGCTTGATGGCTCATATTAAACTTTGGTTTTTACTTTTAACAGTAACTTTAGATATAGAAGAATTAACAACAGCTTTTTACGGGAGATACTAAACATAACCAAAGGTAGAGATTTAAAATGATCATAAAAAACAATTTTGTTGAGTATGTGTATGTTCTTTCTTCAGAATTCCGTTTGGTCACAATTGGCACGGGTAGCTTTTCACAAACTTTCAGTTATGCATATTTTCTCTGACCTATCATTCCTTCTATTTTGGGGAAGTGGAATACGTCTCATACACCATTTTGCAATATAGTAGCCATGGGCGATATTATAACTGTCTTTCTAGCATCATATTTTTGCTTCTAGACAATCAACTCTATCGTTCTTGAGAGTATCGTGAACCTGAGCTGAAGTGGATTAGAAAGGCTTAATTGAAATTTTTCTATTGTTAAGAAAACCGTGTTTCTTGAGTTTGTTTCACAGGGAACAATTTTGCTTTGAATAAAATCTCTGGGAAATGTTTTTATGCACAGGTGTTAATTCAAATTTAAAGGGAACAAACTTCTAGGCTCGATGCTTAACGTTTATACCAAATTGAAGTCTTTTTTTCAAAATTTCAGGAAAAATCAGGATAAGAAATTTTAATTTGTCTTTTTTCCACTGTTTTCACGGTTTAAGGTATAATTTGTTGCAATAGAATTATGTTTATATTGGTCAATTTATTTCAAATCGGATGTGAAAAAAGTGTAGCTTCAAGTATACGACGTAATTTCTTACAGCATTTTTTTATTTTCAACCATATACAATACCATCAGTAGTGTACTACACAATATTCCAAGGCGAACATCATCAGCATAACGCGTTACTTTCCTAAACTAGAGCATTGACTTCCTTATATGATTATACTGAAAAAGATACCTTATTAGCATAATCCAGCCGTCCTCTCATTTTCAAACACCTGTCTGAACATGATTAACAAAGAAAAATTAAAGTACCTGTTTGGATGATTTAATTATATGAAAAATATTTTTATTTGAATTGAACTAAATTGGCATTATGACATGCGCTTGTGTGTAGTAAACCAGCAAAGTTAGGTTCCCAAATGAATCAGTTGCTATGGAATTTTTAGAGGGTACATATGGTTATCCATGTCCCGCCTCCGTGGGAGCCCCAACACTCCTCTCAAAAACTTGTTGGCTCCCCTTTTTTGGACTGGAAATTTTTGGACTTACAAATTTTTGGAATTAAAATTATTTTGACTGGTGAACATGTTTTTTTTTTTTTCGCGGCTGCCCCAGTGGTACTCTGTGGCTGGTCATCGACACTACCTAGTTTAATGTTTGTTTTCAATCTGTTTTTTTTTTTGTACATGGGAATGATAAAAACTTGCATCATATTAAAAAAAAGTGGATATTCCAAAAAAGTGGATAGATTCCAAGATAGTATGTGCAAATGATAAAGCTGTCGTTGCTTTGAATGCTCACAAAGACTAATATTTTAATTATGAAGCAAGCATTAATGAAGATCTCATTGGAAATATCTACATGCGTTGTCTTGACAGTGAGTGATTATATTCCTTTGGAGCATCGAAAAAATTCAACTCTTATAACGGTGCACATGCGAGAGCAGCATTTCCAGAGAAGTTCATACTCAAAGATAACAGAAGCCTGAAACTAATTCAAATGAAAGCAAAGGGAAAAAGAAATGCCTACTGCTGCATTGATGTCATAATGAATATCTTGTCTATGTACCAAAACTGCAAATTATGTAAAAACAATGTGGTGATATGCAGTTAAATCAAAATAAAAATAAAAATGGCTTTGGGAGACAATATAACAACGGGGTATAAAGATGAATAGATGAAATATAAAGCACATGTCAGCATTATTTCTACCATTGATTTTATACCAACATATATATTCAAAGAAACAAATAATACCAATGATGAAATGTGTGATGTGATTTTAGCTGAAACTATGTTAAAACTCATGTATGCCCAAAAAATTGGATAAGTGTCAGGTCAAGAGAAAATATAATGAAGGATTCTATGGAATGGATTCAAAGCATTCATTTTGATTTTTATGATAATATATTACATGTCGTTTTTCAATAAATATTAATTACATATTACCTTGCACTAATTCTATTATTCTTCACGGTACGCTAGCAAATTGAATGTTTAAAATGTTTATTAAAAGTCGGAGATAACATAGGGAAAACATTGCAATACACGAGCAAAAACGCAGCTCTAGGTGACTTAACGAGAACGGTAGCAATTATTCATGCGGACGAGAAGCAATCCAAAATTACCAGTTTTGCTTTCTTAAAAACACGAGGAAACCTTTGTTGGTGGTATGAAAAAGACGGTGCAAAAAGCTCAAAAATCAAAACATTGTTCGTGGTGTATTATAAATATGAGTTCATTATGTAAGTGTAATGTTAGACGCAGCAAACTTTGAGAATATATTATTTATGCGCAACCAGTTGTCTATTATCAGCTACCCTCCTAAGATAATTTTTGAGGGTGCTTTTATAGTATAAAACATATTTGTTAAATAAATAAAAGTTTTAGATTAAAAAGACGTTTAGGATTTACAATACTAAAAAGTAAACAAATTTATTCTATAAAGTCTTTCAATTATTTAAAGTAAAAACTCGTTTAATAATACCCTCCTCCAATAACTTACGATAGATAAACTTAAGAATTTAGTCTCTAAGTTTGAAAATAGTCTTTCTGTTTCTATAGAAAAATGTTATTCTTTATAGTGGTTTAACCAATATCTATTGAATTCAAATAATTCCAAAATAAAAATGGCAACAAAAAAGAAAACATAGCAAAAAAGGACAAAACAAAACGATTCAATTCACAAATTTTTTGGAGATAGTTAGTTTTTAGCGATGCGTTTCCGGGAATATTGAAAATTTGTGACCTCTTTCACAGCATTGAAATAAAAATGAAAAACTCAAAATAACGTGTAATTCATCAAATTTATTAGCCCTCCTACACGAAATAAAAAGGGAAAAAAAAGAAAGAGGAAAAACCACAAACAATTTTTTTTCACAGTTTTTATGATAGTCCTCTTCAGTCCTCAATTATCTCTATTCTGAAAAAAGTGAGAAGTCCATGTCAATGAAGAAAATTTGATCTAAGCAAGATCCAAGGGTCTTAAGTTCTAAGGGCCCAGGTCTAAAAGTCCACTATTCTATTTTTTATTGGATGGAATAAATTTCCTTTTTTATTCTTAAGTCCCCATCTAAATTAATTCGTACTAACTCCCCTTAACTTGCCCTTTTAGGTTAAAAATCTCAAAAAGTAATTTTGAGCTCTGAATTTATTCTTATTCTAGTTATATCTGCTAGAAAAGTGACGTATTCTAATAATTGAATGCAGGATATTTTCATATGTAATTCATAAAATATAACTGCAGTTTTTACTCATTTAAAGACACATACAAGTGTTCAACCCATTGAACATTTCAACACAGATCCAACACATTAGAGGTCACTGGAAAATCCTTTTTAGGTGGTCTCATAACCATAGATGAGAAAAACAATCTTAGTGAGGAAAAATCACAACAAGAATTAGAAATTGATAGGAGTCGGATCTTCGACCATTGAACATGGGGAGTAAGGAACCAAAAAACTGCTTGCACCACTTATAGTGAATCAAGAATTTTACTGTACGAGTATGATAAACCCCTTACCGCTCATGTTGTTCATGCATTGACATACTGTAAAATAGATTTTTTGTTTAGATTCTTTTAGCTTAGCGTGATACAAGACGCAGATGAGTGACAGAATAGATGGAAAACACATAAACTGGGCTATATATTTGCACATTAGGGGGGGAGGGTAAAGTATTTGGAGGGTGTGAAGTTAAAAAACAATTATCAATACATAATATCTATAATATTTGTTCATAAAATATTAAGCATGCAGACACGCTATACTTTATGCCCCCCTTCTAATTGGAAAATATGTAGCCCAAATTTATTTTTTACAGTATTTTATTTTTAACATATTTAAGCATATTTTATTAGAATGGAGCGTCAGAGAAACATATTAGAAGATAGGTAGGGGTTATATCATGTAAGTACCAATTTGACATTTAATATGTTTGATCTACAGCAAGATAGAGTAAGAAGTTGAAAATTCCCTGTTAGTGACCATCAATTAGTGTTTTATTTTCACGATTTTTTAAATTCAGTTCTAGTCTAGAGGAAGTAGGCCTAGGTTAGCTTGAGAAAATTTTGGAAGGCTAAATAGACTAGTTGACTTTAAGCTATTAAGCCTACTAGAAAACCCATCACCTACCTCCCGTTTTCAAATATGGATAAATAGTTGTGTAACTTTTCATGAGAATGGTTGTATAAGGAATAATACGTTCGTCCCCAACGAACTTTCTACATTGTTTTTATTCATTTACCAATTTTTTTTTTATTCGTTTATTCATCACTAATTTTGTGACTTATTTTTAGGATGACTCTTAATATGGAGACTCGCTTCATAATTAGATGATTTTTGCACTGTATTTTTGGACAAAATCACTTAATTTGCTTAATATTTTAAAGATAGAGGCAGAACAACTTCAATATAACTTTCAGAAAGCAGCACAAATATCAATTTCCAAAAATCTTTGGGTGTTATTCACGCACCTCCACTACTTTTTTTTGCAACTATTAAAGAAATCGAGCCCAGAATGCCATAAAAACAAGAAGGCAAGAATACACTTGTCACAAACAAATGTTCGTATTTTCAATATTCTTTTAGCTTTTCCTTCTTTCCTTTAGCCGTCATAATTTTCCAAAATACACACATAAAAATAATACTCCACTGACATTTCCTTTATGATTTTGCCATCTAGAAGAATGTGCTCTCATAAGACCTTCATAAAGTTAGTAACTTTTTATTCTCTTTGTAATTAAAATCCTTACTAAGACGGGTACAGTAGATTAAATGAATAAAAGTCTTAATAAGTGCGGCCCGATTGCCCAGAGAGCGTGTCAGGCCCGTAGGACGGATGAGTAATTGGCATTCCGAGGTCTCTCTAGAGTAGGGTTGCTTAAGAATGCACGGCTAATCAGGTGGTAAACTCCATCTAAGGCTAAATATGAATGTGAGACTAATAGAAGACAAGTACCACGAGGAAAAGTTAAAAAGACCTCTGAAGAGAGAGTTAAACATTGCGTGAAATCCTCCAAGGGTTTAAAACGAAAGAACATTTGGAGTTCGCGCCATCTTTGGGATCAGCATCGTGGTTATCAAGTGCTGATGTGATCACTGAGGGCAGCCTTGGCTGTTCTCTGGTCATATTAGTCAAGTACGTTGCTCGCGGAAAGTATTCTTGGGTGGATTCGTCATCCGCACGCGACTGGAACGGTGTCAAAGGACCGAGTGCTTTTGTTGCTTCAGCTTCAAGACGCTTCCCGGCTACGATTTGACCAGTGTCTGTTGCTGGGAGCCCTTTTGTGGGTCTCCTGGGTGAGTGGAGAGTAGGCGAGCTCCTTCCAACCCGTCTTGAAACACGGACCAAGGAGTCTAACTTGAGCTTGAGTAGTAGGTCAATGAGAAGACCAATGACGGAATGAAAGTTAAGGTATTACTTGTAATCCTAACGGGATATCCTTCTCCTCTGGAGAGGACGCATCCCAGAGGCATCATAATCCCGTTGCGGATGCGATGCACCTAGAACACACTTGATGGTACCCGAAAGATGGTGACCTAAGCCTGGCCTGGTCTAAGTCAGGGAAAACCCTGATAGAGAACCGATGCGATTCTGACGTGCAAATTGATCGTAGGAGCGTGGTATAGGAACGAAAGACTAATCGAACTAGCTAGTAGCAGGTTTCTCCCAAAGTTTCCCTCAGGACATCTGGCACCCAAGCAAAGGAGACGGGAGTCTCTTCCGGTAAAGCGAATGATTAGAGGCCTTGCGGCCGTAACTTTCCTCAATCTAATCTCAAACCTTCATGGGTAAGATGCCCTGCCGACCGTGGTGTTAGCGGCAAGTATTTCGGATTCGAGTGCCCAGTGGGCAACTTTGGTAAGCAGAACTGGCACTTTGGGATGAACCAAATGCCCGGTTAAAGCGCCAAAACCCAATGCACATTCCCGATCCCAATGAAGGGAGTTGGTTGCTCCAGGAAGCAGGACGGGGGCCATGGAGGTTGGAAACCACATAGGAGTGTGTAACAACTCACCTGTCGAAGGAAATAGCCCTTAAACTGGGAGGCGCTTTAGTATTGTGCTGATACCGGAGCGACGATCACAGAGCTCGTCGATTCTTGGTATAAAAAAATTATTTTAAATTAATGTCAAATTTTAAATCAATTATTTTAAATTAAGCCATTAATGTCCTGTAGTGGTGCAGTGACCTCAGCCAGATAATACAGGACCCAGAGATCAAACCTAATTGTGACAACAGAGTTTAGGGCCATGATTTTGATACTGGTGATGAGATTACGCGGAAGCATCTACATATTAGTCAAAACAAGAAGAAGAGGAAGAAAAAGCTATTAATGTAGCATATGGGTAGCACATGCCAAATAAGGAGTGCAGCATAAGAATTTTTTTTTAATTATCTAAATGATTCCATATGGAAGCTCAATACCGTGGTTGGACCCTTTTAATGACTAATGTGGTTCTTGGCTATTTTTTTTAGCAAATGGTCATTATCTTGACAAAGTTTTGAGAAGTACCTACAACAATCCTCAGATTTTAGTTTTTTTCTTAATAAGAGCTGTTTCTCGAAATCAAGAGCTTATCAGGAAGCTAATTTTGTGACTTAGTTTTTAGGATGACTCTTAATATGGAGACTTGCTTCATAATTAGACATTTTTTACATTTTTTTTTTTTTTGGACAAAATCACTTTATTTGCTTAATATTTTAAAGATAGGAACAGAACCGCGTAAATGTAACTTTCAGAAAGCAGCACAAATATCAATTTCCAAAAATCTTCGAGTGTTATTCATGCAGCTCCACTACTTTTTTTGCAAATATTAAAGAAAGCGAGCCCAGAATGCCATAAAAACAAGAAGGCAAGAATACATTTGTCACAAACAAATGTTCATATTTTCAATATTCTTTTAGCTTTTCCTTCCTTCCTTTAGCCGTCATAATTTCCCAAAACACACACACAAAAATAATACTCCTCTAAAATTTCCTTTATGATTTTGCCATCTACAAGAATATGCTCTCATAAGACCTTCATAATGTTAGTAAGTTTTTATTCTCTTTGTAATTAAAATCCTGATTAAGACGAGTACAGTTGAGAAAAGACTTACAAGGAAAATTTATAATGACAAAGCTTCCAGCCTAAAGTGTTCACAAAGTTAAAAATTTCGGTAAATGAATAAAAATGAATATATAAAATTCGTTGGGGACGAAGGTGTTATTCTTTATACAACCATTCTCATGGAAAGCTACGGAACTATTTATCCTTATCTGCAAACGGGAGGTAGCTGAAGGGATTTCTAGTAGGCTTAATAGCTTAAAGTCAACTAGCCTATTTAGTCTTCCAAAATTTTCTCAAGCTAACCTAGGCCTACTTCCTCCAGACTTGAACTGAATTAAAAAAAAGTTCTGAAAATGAAATCACAAATTTCGTTTCGGCAGCCTGATTTTACGTCAAATTAAGCTGAAATAAGCTGTTCTGAATGTCCAGCGTTTAGAGGCAACTTTTTAGTCGATCATCTTCTTTGTGCAACCGTTATTATTATACTATGTGTACTGGTGGACAATTTTTCGCTGAAAGTAGAGGTTTCCTATAACAAGGTCATGGGGTCAGCTTATTTCAGAACAGTGTTGTCAAATTTCCTTCCTCAACCTACAAAATTGTGTTCGAAATGTGCTACAGCTTCCTGTTTACGCAGTAGTAAAATATACCATTAATTTTCTGTTGCCTCCCTAATGCCGGCTTGGATATCATTCCAAATAGCCAGAGCTAAATACCTAATTCCTAAAGCTGCATGTGTGGTGTCTCGGTACTCAACAATAAAATTATCCATCTCTCTAGTCTCATACCTGTGGAGTGAACGATTTACTCGAAAAAAATTGGTAAAAAATGGAGGACATACATCATTGCAACATCGATGCGCATTAACAGCAGCTTGATGATCTCGAGTCTGACCCATGTTAAGCACTCGTAATTTCTTAAAACATGACACGGTATCATTCACATTTTCTACATAATTACCAAGAAGACTTACTGTTTTATTTTGTAGGATCTGCACTCCTTTAAAATTTGCATAGAAATTACTAGACCAAAGGACACAACAATAAGAAATATAAGGCGCAACGATGGTGTGATATAATGATATAAAAGAACTGATAATGGAAAAGCATGCTTTAATCGACGCGAAATTCCCAAACCTCTAGCAACTTTAGCTGCAACAAGATCACTATTGTTCTTCCAAGATAGGGATACAATCAAGCTGGAATCCCTAATAACGGACTTCATGCACCTGTGAAAAAGGCCTACCGTTAAAAATATCTTTTTATCAACAAATGGAGGCTTACCAACTCTCCTATAAATCATAAAAATAGTTTTATTAACGTTCACAGACAAAAGGCTCAAACTTGTAAATACAAGAAATGCCTTTAATACCCTATTTACTTTCAACAACAAATCATCGACAGATTGACTAGACACAGTTAAAGCAGTATCATCCGCAAAAGGCGAAATACAACACTCAGGTAAGTAGAAACGCATTGAATCACCATACACAAGGTATAGAAGTGGTCCCAAAACAGACCCCTGAGATACACCACACCTCACTTGAAAAGGAGAAGAAAACACATTATTTAATACAACTTGAATACATCTACCACTTAGAAAACTATCAAACCACTTGAAATAGTCACCACGAACTCCAAGGGATTGTAGACGTTTGAGTAGAATATTAAAATCCACTGTATCAAATACTTTTCTAAAATCGATAAAAATAGTCAAAGGGATTTGACTATTTAGTCACATAGGATTTGACTATTAGTTGACTATAGTAGTATAATATAATAGTATATAATAGTATAATATAATAATATAATAGACTAATAGACTAATAGACTAATATTTACTAATAGACTAATATTTGACTAATAGTTAAGGGATAGTCAAAGTATATACTATTATATTGACTATAGTATTGACTATTAGTACTATAGTATAAATAGGAGTTGACTATTTGACTAATAGTCAAAGGGATTTGACTATTAGTCAAAGGGATCGATAAAAATAGTCAATAGTTCAAAGCCTTTATTGACAGTATCATAAAGGGAATGCACGGCGTCCGACGTCAAGTAACCGTTCCTAAAGCCAAACTGGTTTTCACTTAACACCCACGTTTTCATAAGGTGATCATAAAGCCTTTTATGCACAATTTGTTCTATCTTAGAACCTTAGAATTTCTAGCTTAGAGCCACCTTTGTGAAGGGGGATTACTTTTGCCCTTTTAAGCGCATCAGGGAATATACCGGTTAGGAGGGAAAGATTGATTATATGGACTAGACACGGCATTAAGTAACACATCACTGACTTAACAGTTTCGAGGTTAATGTCATCTGTCCCTGCTTAATTCGATTTGATTGTTTTCACAACCTTCATAATTTCATCTCCAGTACAAGGCTGAAATTCAATTTCATTTCCAATTCCTCTATCATCCACAAATTCATATTTCAATAAATCGTTATTAAAGTTCACTAACCCTTGCACCTGTACATTTTGCCCACCACTTGAAAGAAACTCAGCAAATTTATTCTTGATACTTATTTCATCATTAACAAGTTCTCCTTGAATCAGTAGCGAATTAGGTGGAGCTTCTTTCTTCTTTCCCAATAGGTCATTAATAACTTTCCTAATTCCTTTAGTATTATTCTTATTTAAACTCAATTTGTTTGCAAAGTATTATTTTTTAGCTTTTCTTCTCATCGAGTTTACTTTATTGCGTATTATTTTGAATTCATCCAGTTTCTTGGCACATTCACTATTTAAATATTCCACATACGCTTGATTTTTTAAATCTGACACTTTAAGAATTTCAATAGTTATCCAGGGCTTCCTGGGCTCACGCTTATGTGGTTTCAAGAATTTCACTGGGCAAGTCTTATCATAAATTGGCTGTACGACCCCCATCATACGATCAAATGCACCAGAAGCGTCGTCTTTCATATCCATAATCTCACTAAAATCAATGGTACTCAACTCTTCGCCAAACCTCTGTAAATTCACCCTTTTTAACGACCTAGTCTTCATTTTTTTTAATTTTATTTCTTTTTATTCGGCCACAAGGTACCGCTCCAACAACTCAGAAATGGTCCAAAAAATCACATTAAAAGAAGGAACGCAACCGAAAGCTGTGGCAGCTAGACAAATTCCTATGTTTCTCCAAGACAGCTTTAAGTAGGGTCTTGATAGAAAGGAGAATCTTGGAGATCCTAGAGAGAATCTTGGCATCCCACGGATTTAGTTAATACAGAGTTGTAGTTGAAAAGCCACATAAAGGTCTCCAAATCTACGCTGACCTCCATTATTTGAACATAACCATCAAAAATTCCCATCACCCGATGCCTCAATTTGACGAGGCGGTTTTGAAACATACTGATACATTTTACGGGGAAGTTTTCAAACGGATGGATTGGATGGATTAGATAAAGAGTAAAACAGGTTTTACAAAACGAATGACAATAAGACTTAAATGACCATTAATCATCTTAGATATAAAGGGGGACTACCGCTCCTTTCAACACATCCCTTCCCCCGCTCTTTACGCTAAAATGTTTTGTTATTATTTACATTGGTAGCATTTTAAATTAAACATGTGTAAGCAAAGTTATAACCAAATTGTAGTCCAAATGTCTTGAAGGGCATCATCAGACAAAACTTTTGCAATAAAAATTGGCTCTTTGCATTCTATGGGGCCTTCAAGAGAACTCATATGCGACTTAAATATAATTGTAAAATGGTAGAGGGGGTGGCCCCGGCCTCATGTATAATTAATAAAAAAAAAGCTCTGGTGGAAGTTAAGAGCGAAGATGAAACTCAAAATGAAAAAAATATTCGTTAGAAGTTTATGCAACATATATTTTCATTATTAGTTCAAACAAACTGATTTGTAATATTTCCCTAAATTTGTAGAATTCTAAAGAACTAGTGTTTTACTGAAAATACAAAAGTGACACCACAAAACACGATTAGGATGAGAAATTCTTTCAGTAGTCTTTCCCCAGCTATGAAATCAGTAAGTTTTTGAACTACTTTTGAGTAGTTCACTATTTTTGAGCATTCAGTTTTGAGTAACTTTTGAATTCAAATAATTTGAATTTTCTCGATACTTCAAGTATGATCCGTTTTCAGTCAAGCCTTAGTTTTACGGAATTATACGATTCTAGTGAAATATTGTGACTCAGTTTGTTTGAACCAGTGTTGCATATAAATGTTACAAAAACAATAATTACATTAAATAATTCTTGTTTGTTTGAGTTCAATTTCCACTCTATGCTTCCATTACAAATAATTTGTTCTTTTTTTAGTTAATTTTCGGTCGTTTTTCGGTTTTAAAAATCTGAATAACAAACCTTACACGAAGATTTTGGTCTCCAGGGAATAGAACTAAAAAAGTCACCTGAGCTTTTTTTAAATAGGGCAGCATAAATATATTGATTATATTGCACATAGTTTTACTATAGTCCAAGGGCGTATTATCCTCGGTGCAGTTGAGAAGCTGAAGAAAGAAAACACCGTTGTTTTTTTAATATTAATCATTAATATTAATTAATATTATTAATATTAATCATTAATATTAATCATTAATCATTAATTTTTAATTTAATATTAATCGGTGCAGTTGAGAAGCTGAAGAAAGAAAACACCGTTGTTTTTTTAATATTAATCATTAATATTAATTAATATTATTAATATTAATCATTAATATTAATCATTAATCATTAATTTTTAATTTAATATTAATCGGTGCAGTTGAGAAGCTGAAGAAAGAAAACACCGTTGTTTTTTTAATATTAATCATTAATATTAATTAATATTATTAATATTAATCATTAATATTAATCATTAATCATTAATTTTTAATTTAATATTAATCGGTGCAGTTGAGAAGCTGAAGAAAGAAAACACCGTTGTTTTTTTAATATTAATCATTAATATTAATTAATATTATTAATATTAATCATTAATATTAATCATTAATCATTAATTTAATATTAATCGGTGCAGTTGAGAAGCTGAAGAAAGAAAACACCGTTGTTTTTTTAATATTAATCATTAATATCAATTAATATTATTAATATTAATCATTAATATTAATCATTAATCATTAATTTTTAATTTAATATTAATCGGTGCAGTTGAGAAGCTGAAGAAAGAAAACACCGTTGTTTTTTTAAATATTCTCATTCATGAAATGTACAGAGTTTTCAGGAAATCAAAGAACAGTAAACGAATTTTACATGTGTAATTAATGCAAAATAAAAAATATTTATGTCATTACTGTTGCAATTTTTCTGCTGCGCTTTACAAAAATTTGTGACTTCTCATAGAAAAGTATACGTTTTTCACCCTTTCTTCGTGGACTTCAACATTTTAGGAGAATAAAAATCAGTTGAAAATGAAATGAGTATACAAGAACAAAAAAAAGAGGTTATAAAAAGAAGTCAAAACTTAATAATTGCAATCTATAGCCTAAGGCTTCAATTCATAAGCTGGAAGTGAAGTCAAAAGAAAATATAAAGCTTTCGTATGTTTGCACTATTAAATTGCACTGAATCAGAGACAAATTTTCCAGGGATCTCAGAACCTTTTATTTTAATTTTTATAAATTTATTTTCGCAATGAACTTTTCAAACAGTTCGTGGTAACGAAATGTAGTAAAGAGCGACCCGGCTCAATAGTTAATGAAACTATAAAAAACAGAATTTTGATACCAATAGTTACATCAAAAGAATCGCAATTCAATGCTGATTTTTAATATATAGCTTTCATCAAGTCTAGTCTTACCCATCAGAAGTTACAAGCCTGAGAAAATTTGCCTCATTTTAGAAAATAGGAGATAACACCCCTTAAAAGTAATACGAAAATCACACCATCAGATTCAGCGTATCAGAGAATTCTACAGTAGAAGTTTCAAGCTCCTATCTACAAAAATGTGGAATTTTTTATTTTTTGCCACAGGACAGATCACGGATGCGTGTTAATTTGTTTTTTTTTGTTTTTTTTTTCTTTTTTCCTCAATGGTGATCGTATCGACCCAGTGGTCCTACAACACCCCTCTTTGACGAGTAACTGGGGTTTTATCTTTATCAGAATTGAGAAGATTCATTATGCTTAATTACTTGTGAGAACAACAAGTAAATTATTTGCAAACAAACTATTTCAGTTTTGAAGCAATTTTCGGAATATAAGGTACAAAAGTACTAGATTAGCTGCAGAGAAGGCAAACATCGCAATAAGAAATTATTCCAATTTTTAATAAATACAGTTAGTGAATTGAATGAACCTTTTTAGCTTGTAAAATGTTAGATTTTATCACATAGTCTTGGCTGAACTTTTCGGTAAGAAGTAATGATGACTAGGCTATTTCAAAAAATGGATTTTTAACCAAGAACTTTTTTTGTAAGTGTGTCGTTGTCTATTATGTTCTTTGCTGAATATAGATATAAGGACGAAATATTCAAATAGGTTTTGTTTGTTTACTGTCCTGGGAAAAAAAGTCCTCAATATTCTCTCTTCTGTATTTGTATTATGGAAAGGCAGTGTGGTCTTCGTCATTATTAGCTTTTTCATATTTATTTTTTCTTCTTTTGCTTTTCAATGCAAGAAAATCCCTCCCCCAATTCATGGAAATTCTCCTCCCCTATGACAAATTATTTACATGGGAAGTTCCCCCCACATAACTCACTCCTTTCAACCCTTCCACCAACCAAAAAAATCTTCCTGAAAACGCCTGTACACTTCCCGATAACCATTACTACATGTAAACACTGGTCAAAGTTTGTAACTTGCAGCCCCTCCCAAGGGGACTGTAGGGGAGTAAGTCGTCCCCAAAGAAATAGTTATTAGGTTTTTCGACTATGCTGAATAAAATGGTCATCTCAGAATTTTGATTCGGTGACTTTGGGAAAAAATGAGTTTGGGAGGGTGCCTAGGTGCCCTCCAATTTTTTGGTCATTTAAAAAGGACGCTAGAAATTTTAATTTTTGTCAGAATGATTCCTCTCGCGACATCGAATACCAAGTAGTTGTTGAAATTATTACATTGGTAGAACCCACAAAAATTTAGGAAGAAGGTTACAGCAACTCAAAGGAAGTATCGAAAAAGATTAAAATCTAAAAAATAGCCCCATTTCTTTCGATTCAGCTTTAAGGAATCATATTTTTAAAAATCCAAACTATTATGTTCTACTTGACGAAACAATTTTAATTACTAACAAACTGTCCGCGAGGCAGTCAAAATCAAACGAAACTTAAATAACAATACATCCCTAAATAGTGACTTGGGTGAATACACACTCAACCCTATGTACACAAAATTAATTACAGAAAATAGTCTAATTCAAAATAAAACAAAAATAGGAACCAATAAAAACAAGCCCAATCCCAAAAGAACAACAAGATTAGCTACAGAGAATGAAAACATCAAACAGTTCGTGGTAACGAACTGTAGTAAGGAGCGACCCGGCTCAATAGTAACCAAAACTCTAAAAAATAGAATTTTGATATTAATAGCTACATCAAAAGAATTGAATTTTAATGCTGATTTCAAATATATAAGTTTCATCAAGTTTAGTCTTACCCATCATAAGTCATGAGCCTGAGAAAATTTGCCTTATTTAGGAAAATAGGGAGAAACAACCCCTAAAAGTCGTAGGATCTTAACGAAAACGACACCATCAGATTCAGCCTATCAGAGAACCCAATTGTAGAAGTTTCAAGCTCCTATCTATGAAAATGTGGAATTTTGTATTTTTTGCCAGAAGACAAATCACGGGTGCGTGTTTATTTGTTTTTTTTTCCCAGGGGTCATCGTATCGACCAAGTGGTCCTAGAATGTCGTAAGAGGGCTCATTCTAACGGAAATAAAAAGTTATAGTGCCATTTTTCAGTGACCAAAAAAATAGGAGGGTATCTAGGCCCCCTCCCTCGCTCATTTTTTCCCAAAGTCAACAGTTCAAAATTTTGAGATAGCCATTTTGTTCAACATAGTCAAAAACCATAAGAACTAAGTCTTTGGGGATGACTTACTCCCCCACAATCCCTGGGGGAGGGGCTGCAAGTTACAAACTTCGACCAGTGTTTACATATAGTAATGGTTATTGGAAAGTGTACAGACGTTATCAGGGGGATTTTATTTTGTTTGGGGGTGGGGCTAAGGAGAGAGGCTATGTTGGAGGATCTTTCCTTGGAGGAATCTGTCATGGGGGAAGAAAAATTCAATAAAAAGGGCGCAGGATTCTCTAGCATTACTATAAGAAAACAATGAAAAATAAACATGAAAACGTTTTTTCAAATGAAAGGAAGAAGTAGCATTGAAACTTAAAATGAACAGAGATTACTACGCATATGAGGGGTTCTAAAAATACTTTAGAATAAAGAGCGAGATATTTAGGAGGAGATAAATACTTTGCTCTTTATGCTAATGTATTTTTAGTAATTTCAACTATTTATTCTACGGCCTTTCTGATTCAGGGGTCATTCTTAAAAAATTGGGACAAAACTTACGATTTAGTGTAAAGAGCGAGGTATTAACGAGGGTACAAACCCCCTCGTATACATAATAAAAATATAAGGTTATGAAAGTTTGTTATGTAAGTTAATTCTTAAGTTACGTATAGTTTTTACTAATAAGAACGTTCGTTAAAAATTAAAAGCTCTAGTTGCCTTTTTAAGTAACCGAAAAATTGGAGGGCAACTAGGCCTCCTTCTCCACCCCTTATTTCTCAAAATCGACTGATCAAAACTAAGCGAAAGCCATTTAGCCAAAAAAAGAATTAATATACAATTTCATTTTAATAATTTATGTGCGGAGAGCCAAAACCAAACATGCATTAATTCAAAAACGTTCAGAAATTAATTAAAAAAAACTAATTTTTTTAGATGAAAGTAAGGAGCGACAGTAAAACTTAAAACGAACAGAAATTACTCCGTATATAAAATGGGTTGTCCCCTTCACAATCCCTCGCTCTTTACGCTAAAATTTGACTTTTTGCCACAATTCTACTTTTTAAAACAATTAAAAGCTTTAGCGTAAAGAGCGAGGGATTGTGGAGGGGACAACCCATTTCATATACGGAGTAATTTCTGTTCGTTTTAAGTTTTAATGTCGCTCCTTACTTTCAGCTTAAAAAATTAGTTTTTTTTATGTAATCGCAATAAGAAATTATTCCAGTTCTTAATAAATACAGTTAGTGAAATGAATGAGCCTTTTTAGCTTATAAAATGTTGGCTTTTATCACACAGCCTTGGCTGAACTTTTTGTTAAGAAGTAATGATGCCTAGGCTATTTTAAAAAATGGATTTTTAACAAAGAACTTTTATTGTGTCATTGTTTGTCATTGTGTGTCATTGTTTATTATTGTGTCATTGTTTATTTGTACAAGTGTGTCATTGTTTATTATTTTCTTCCCTGAAGACGACACTTAGATATAGGGCCGAAATATTCAAATAGGTTTTGTTTGTTTACAGTCTTGGGAGAAAAGTTCTCTTTATTCTCTCTCCTGTATTTGTATAAAAGTTTTTCAACTGAAAGTAAGGAGCAGCATTAAAACTCAAAACAAAAAGAAATTATTGCGCATATAAGGGTTCACTTCCTCCTAATACCTCGCTCATTACGCTAAAGTATTTTAGTAATTTCAACTATTTTATTCTACGGCCGCTGGATTCAGAATCCTATGTCTGAGAGGACGCGGGTTCGAATCCCAGTGTGCCAAATTGTTCCGTTTGGGACGCAGGTCTGTGGCGTGACTCTGTAAGCTTAGCCAGAGTCGACCCAGCTCTAGATGGTTACCTGGAGAAATCTGGGGAAGGTAAACAGGAAGGGTGTGTGAAAGCACTGGATGGTGAGTCCCCCCTCCATTGCACTTCCTGCCTGAAGAGCCAAGAAACGGACATCAGCACCGCCAGTAGGGACTGTAAAGTCTAATGCCGTATCCTTTACCTTTTTTACCTTTACCTTTGTAATTCAGGGGTCTTTCTTAAGGAATTGGGACAAAATTTAAGCTTTAGTGTAAAGAGTGAGGTATTGACGAGGGGGCGAACCCCCTCATATACGTAGTAAAAACATACGAATATAGAAGTTCGTTACTTAAGTTAATTCGCAAGTTACGTATATTGGAGGGTAACTAGGCCTCCTCCCCCGCTCCTTTTTTCTCAAAGTTGTCCGATCAAAATTATGAGAAAGCCATTTAGACTAAAAAACAAATTGATAGGAATTTTTTTTTATTATTCATGTCCAGACAGCCAAAACCAAAACATGCATTAATTCAAAAAAGGTTCAGAAATTAAATAAGAAAAACAAGTTTTTCTAACTGAAAGTAATGAACGACATTAAATCTTAAAACGTGCAGAAATTACTCCGTATATGAAAGGGGCTGTTCCCTCCTCAACGCCCCGCTCTTTACGCTAAATTTTTTTACTGTTTTAAAAAGTAGAGTTGAGAGAAGGAGTCAAACTTTAGCGTAAAGAGCGGGGCGTTGAGGAGGGAACAGCCCCTTTCATATATGGAGTAATTTCTGCTCGTTTTAAGTTTTAATGTCGCTCCTTATTTTCAGTTAAAAAAAACTTGTTTTTTTTATTAAATACTATTGAGATTAATCGAAATAATATTTAGAATCGCTCAATCAGCTTCAGTGGCGATTATTCGCGCTAGGTGTTTTGTTTCAAAACGTATTTTTAAGGTTTCGGCTACAATGGGCCGTGGTTTTCTCTCACAAAGAATAAAGAATAAAGATATGAAGATCCACAAAGGGGTTTGATAAGGCAAAAAAAAACACTAGAGGAAACAGGGAGAATATTTTGGAAGGAAAACCACTTCCCTTCCTCAACATTATAGAAGAAAGTTTCACGGAAACATAATCAGAATTTCTGAACAAAAATTCAAGCTAATCAAACCGGGTAAAAATAAAATAGCAAACTCAAATAACAAGGAAAACAAAAGAAATAAGATCCAAAGAGGAAAAATTAAAAAACTTAGCAACGTGGAAAAATACAAAAACAGGTAAAATTGGATTTAATTGAATTAAAATCTTTAAAAGCCAAAAATGATGTAAGCCGTGCTTTTTCAATTTCTAGGTTCTTTTTCCAAAAGAGGGTTCTTCCTATGGGAGCCCCTTTGTCAAGTCTACATCAGGTCTAACCGTTTCTAACAAGTTGAAAGCCTCATTGTAAAATATATCCTGGATCCAGTGCTGAGTTTCTGATCAGAGCTATTTATTCAAAAAGAATTAGATTTCGTTAAAGACGTAGTTTTTGGAAATGGTGGCCTTATTTCCCTCATTACTCAGGTAATTGATCTAAGATTAAATATACATTCTCTTAAAGCCTTAAGTCTCACACCTGTAGATGATTGAATAAACTCACAAGCACGGTACATATCCCTTGTATTTCAGGGATTACTCCAAAATTGATACAAGTGTGTTTGAAAAATAATTTATTTGTTGTTTTTAAAAGCAATTTAGCTATAATGTTACAGCAGACTGCTACTTTTTCTAGTAATAAATAATTATATTATCCAAAATAAATTATTTATAAATTATTATTATTTATAAATTATTTATAAATTATTTACATCCATTATTTATCCAAACTTACTAGGGGGATGGAAAGGAGATTCTTGAATAGTTTCGGTCATATTTAACAAACAGACGTTGTAAAATACTTCCTAATGGTATCTTATCAGATTCATTCGATGTAACTTGTGGGGTGCCCCAGGGATCAGTTCTTGGACCATTATTTTTTTTAATTTATGTGAATGAACTTTCGGCTCATATCCCCTTTGCATGTATAATAAATTATGCGGACGACCCAGTACTATTTTTAACACATAAAAACCGTGAGCAACTAATTACAAACGCTGAAGTTTGCCTCCAGGCAGCAACTGAATTCTTTGAAGACCGGTTGCTTTCCCTTAATGCAAAAAAGACGAAGTATATCATTTTTAAACATAAAAATGACCCAGTTTACGACAGAAAGATAAATACGGCAGACCACGAAGAAATTGAACGAGTTGACCACATTAAATATTTAGGTATAATAATTGATGAAAAGCTGGATTGGGCAATCCACATTAAATTTCTTTGTATGAAGCTGTCAAGAGCTGTTGGTATTCTCCATAGACTGAAATTTATTTTTCCCATGAAATATTACTGATCCTATATTTTAGTCTATTCCACTCGTATTTTTTATATGGAACAAGCATTTGGGTTTTAAATTATAAGTCAGAATGGAAGCAAGTTCAAATTCTTCAGAATAAAGCTATACGCGCAATTTGCAAGCTTGAGCCTCATCAGAGTGTGAAGACGTTTTTAATAAAACTTAAGATATTAAATGTGGCTCGACTTCGAGAAAAAAAGATTGCCGAAACTTTATATAAAGTAAGCACAAATACCGCACCTGAGTCGTTTATGTCGGCTTTTCGAAGAAATGATGAAATTCACCAACATGATACTCGGCATGCATCGCAACTAGTTACAGAAACGAAACGTCTCACGCCATCTGGTTTTTCAATTAAATTTACTGGGCCGAAAATATGGAATTATTTGCCAAATACTTTGAGAAATGCTAATAGCCTACCAGAGTTCAAAAGTAAGATTAAAAGCTTCTTATTGGAAAATATTGAATTAGATCCTAATTTCTTTTACCGATAGTTCTCTGTGTTATGTTTTATTAATTTACGTTTGTTTTCTTTTCTTTTTGTACCTTATATTTCTTTTCTTGATGATTGAATGAATACTGTCATTCGTTATGAGCAGTGCTCTCTTAGGGTGTAGTTAGTTTACAATGTGTGATTTGTTTTTTGTTAATAAACGAATTGAATTGAATTTGAATTTGAAGGTTCCCTTTTCATGCTCGCTTGTATTTATATTCTAGATATGGCACCAAAACCTGTCATTTTTCGTGCCACTTGACATGCTATGACGGTGCAATCAAGAAAAAACTATAATAAGCACGTAATTATACGAATGAGACCTTAGCGTTTAAATGAGACCTTAAACAGCTGTCTAGGATGTTGTGGTAGCATGGCAATCCTGTTAGTCAGTATACAACTTACGGAAAGGGGGCTAGGAGGAGGCAATACAGAAGAAAAACATCATATCTCTCAGGCTTAGGCCTTCAAACCATGGATATTATGATAGTACCCTTTTCATTTTTTCTAGCCTTTTCCGTTCCAGAAATGCCATGCAAAGTGTTTTCTATGGTTGCAACTTGGCCCTATCTGGTAGCAATAGGAAGTAAAATTAAAAAAAAGTGATTAGATAAAAAAAAACTTTGAAAATGAAGTTGCAGTAGCCTGCTAGTTCCATTAGTGAGTAGGTGATTTGTAAAAGATTTAAGGGACTGGAACGGAGGAATATAGAAAACAGATATATGAAATTTTAGGCTAAAGGTTTTCAACCATGTAGATGATGATAGTAGTTTTTACATTTCTCCCTGGCTTCCTATTCCGGAAATGGCACCCAAAGTGCACATTTGGGTAGCATTTGTCATTTTCTGATGGTATTATGAAGTAAAAATTATAAAAAAAGCTATTGGGTATTAAAGTTGGATTTTGAATGTGCCCTTGAACAGATCTCTAAGTGGTTCCATTGTCCAATTGGTGGTGACGAAAAAAAGCAGAAAAAAGGAAGACAAATCAGTGCTACCTATACACAAAAGTGACTTTCATTGTCGTTCAAGGTGATCGGCTGGAAGTTCTCTGTAAAAGGTTTTCGACAATAGTAAATCCAATATAATTTTTGTTTGATTTGACTCCTGGGGAAAACTAATCATTTATTTTAAAGTTCCTGTAAATTTGTTCTTTACACTAAACTTTTTGAGCTCAAAAAATTCTCATTCTAATTAAATGGCCCTTGTATTTTATGAACCGTCTTAAAGAATTGGGATAAGTCAACCCTTAGCGTAAAGAGTGAGGTGTTGACGAGGGGGCACGCCCCTCGTTAATGGAATAATTTCTGTTCGTTTTAAGTTACAATGTTGCTCCCTACTTTCAGTTGAAAAAACTTGTTCATTATCTAATGTTTGGCTGCTTTTCCAATGATGCGGGGGTATCCGCCTCACTCCTCCATGGAAAACTGCCCCCCTGTCTAAAAAAGTTCCACCGTGAAAGTTTTCTGCCATAAATTTCTCCCTAGAAAACCTACCGGAAAATTCAATCCTCGCTGAAAATTCCCCCTGGGACATTTCCTCAGAGAATTCTCCTTGGAAAATTCTCCTTAGATTATTTTCATTTGAAAAAAAGACTTGTTTTTTACTTAATTTTTGATCGTTTTTCAAGCCGTACCGGAAATTCCTCCCTCTGTGTAAAATTGTTCCCAGGAAGCAAAATCTAAATGGAAAGCCTTTCTCGGGTGAAATTTACCATGTTGAATTTCTCCCCTGGAAAATCCTACACCCCACGAAAAAAGCCCTCTGACAATAATCTAGCTACACTGAAAATTTTCCCCAGAACATTTCCACTTGCAACAAAAAGTAAGCCGCCAAAGAGAAAGTATGACAGATACAAAGAATTTCACATAGGATTTCTTGCGAATTCCCACCGTAAAAATTTTTTCCTGAAAATATCCTTGGCAGAAACTTATCTCCCCACGGAAAACCCTTCCCGTGAAAAATTCACCCTCCTCCAAAAAATGTCTGTATACATTTCAATAACAAATACCATATCCGAACAATGCGCAAATTACCTAATTTACAGCCCTTGCCACAGAGACTGTGGGGGGTCATGTGATCCCCAGAGACACAATTATTAGACTTTTGAACTACGCTGAGCAATATGGCTATATCAAAATTTTTATCAGATGACTTTTGGAAAAAAGGGCACGAGAGGGGGCTAGTTGTTCTCCAAACTTTTTGGTTACTTAAAAAGAGCACTAAAACCTTTAACTTGCGTTTAAATGAGCCCTCTGCCATTTTTCTAGGACCACTGGTTCGATACGATCACTGTGGAAAAAAAAAGACAAACAAACAAGCATACGTGATCTTTCTTCTGGTGAAAAATTCAAAATTATACATTCCACATGTGCATAAGGAGGATGAAACCTCTACAGTAGAGTTTTATGATGCACTGAATCTGGTTGTGTAATTTTCATGAAGATACTCTGTCTTTTTGTGGGTGTTTGCCCCCTTTTAAAAATTTATCAAAATCAAACAGTTCGTGGTAACGAACTGTACTAAGGAGGGAGCCGGCTCAAAAGTAACCAAAACTTTGAAAACGGAATTTTGATGCCAATATATACATCAAATGAATCAGATTCTTCGCTGATTTTAAATATATAAGTGTCATCAAATTTAGTTCTACCCCTTAAAAGTTACGAGCCTCTGAAAATGTGCCTTATTTTTGAAAAAGGGGAAAACACCCCTAAAAGTTACAGACCCTTAATAAAAATCACAAAATCAGATTGAGTGTATCAGGGAACCCTACTGTAGAAGCTTCAAGCTCCTATCTGCAAAAATGTGGAATTGTGTATTTTTTGCCAGAAGAAAGATGACGGATCCGTTTTAGCTGTTTTTATGTTTTTTTTTTGTTTTGTTTTCTTTCCTCCAGGGGTGATCGTACCGATCCATTGGTCCCAAAGTTTCGTCAGAGAACTCATTCTAACAGAAAATTGTAAGTTCTAGTGCCCTTTTTAAGTGACCAAAAAATTGGAGGGCAACTAGGCCCTCTCCCACGCTCATTTTTCTCCAAAGTCATTGGATCAAAATTTCAAGATAGTCATTTTGTTCATCATAGTTAAAAAATTTAATAGCTATGTATTTGAGGACGAGTTAAACCCCCACTGTTCCCAGGGGAAGGGCTGCAAGTTATGAAATTTGCCCATTGCTTACATACAGTATTGGTTTTTGGGAGGTATACAGACGTTTTCAAGGGGGATTTTTTCTGGTAGTGGGGAGCGGGGCTAAGTGAAAGGATCTTCCCATGGAGGAATTTATCATGGGGAAGAGAATTTCCATGAAGGGGCCGCGGTAATCTACAGCATTATTTAAAAAACAAATAAGAAATTAAATAAGAAAAATTCAACTGAATGTAAGGAGTAACATTAAAACTTAAAACGAAGAGAAATTATTATATATATGAGAGGTTCACCCCCTCTTCAATACTCTAGAGTAATTTTAGTAATTTTAAAAGAGCTATTTATTCTAATTAAACGGCCTTTGTGGTTAAGGGGTTATTCTTAAAGATATGTAAAAAAATTCGAACTTTAGTGTGAAGAGCGAGGTATTGAAGAGTGGGCGAACCCCCCTCATATACGTAGTAATTTCTGTTTGTTTTAAGTTTCATAGAGAACTTTCAATATAGAAATTTATTTCGTAAGTTTATTTGTAAGTTGCGTGTATTTATTACTGATAAAAAACGTTCTTAAAATAAAATCAAAAGTTCTATTGGACTTTTTAAGTAGCCAAAAAATTGGAGGGCAACTAGGCCCCTTCCCCTCCCTTTTTTCTCAAAATTGTCTGATCCAAACTTTCAGAAAGCCATTTAGCCAAAAACAGTAAAATTAATATGCAAATTTCGTTTTAATTATTCATGTAGGGTGAGCCAAAATCAAAACCTGCATTAATTTAAAAATATTCAGAAATTAAATAGAAAAAAACAAGTTTTTTCAAGTGAAAGTAAGGAGCAACAATAAAACTTAGAACGAACAGAAATTTTTACGTATATGAAGGGTTTTGTCCCCTCCTCAATACCTCGCTATTTACGCTAAAGTATTTTTAGCAATTTCAAAAGAGCTATTTATTCTAATTGAACAGCCTTTGTGATTCAGGGTTTATTCTTACAGAATTGGAACAAAATAAAACTTTAGTGTAGAGCGCTTGGCGAGGGGGTGAACCCCCGCATATACTTATGAAAATATACGAATATAGAAGTTTGTTACATAAGTTTATTTTGTAAGTTACATATATTTATTTACTAATAAAAATGGTTGGAAATAAAATGAAAAGTTCTAGTGGACTTTTTAAGTGACCAAGAGATTTGGAGGGCAAATAGGCTCCCTCCCCTGTCCCTTTTTATCAAAACTGTCCGATCAAAACTTCGATAAAGCCATTTAGCAAAAAACTAAAATTAATATGCATATTGTTTTTAATTATTCATGCACGTTGAGCCAAAATCAAAACCTGCATTAGTTCAAAACGTTCAGAAATTATATAAAAACACGCTTTTTAAAATGAAAATAACTAGCGACATTAAAACTTAAAACGAACAGAAATTATTCTGTATATGAAATGGGCTGTCTCCTCCTCAATGCTCCACTCTTTACGCTGAAGTTTGACTCTGTCTCACAACTCTGCTTTTAATAAAAATAAAAGCTTTAGCATAAAGAGCGGGGCATTGAGGAGGAGACAGCCCCTTTCATATACGGAATAACTTCTGTTTGTTTTAAGTTTTAATGTCGCTCCTTACTTTCAGTTGAAAAATTTCTTTTTTTATTTAATTCTTTACAGGGTTGTAACTTTAGATGAAAAAATAGTAAACGTAATATATCTAATATATTTGGAATCAAGACAAAAAGTCAATTTTTTTAAATGTATTTATTAGTATCAAAATACTGTCTTTTAGACAAACTTACAGTTTGGTAACAAACTTACAGTTTGTTAGCAAGAACTATTTGATAATGAACTCGTTATCTTTACTCTCAGCTTTGAAGTAAAAATTCGCTTTTTGCCCATTGTAAAAAGGAAACTTTTCTTTCTAGAGCCAAACCAAAGCTTCTAATGAACATAAAGAAAAAATCAGTGATCCTGCTGATACATAGATAGAAAAGAGAAAGCAACTAAGCAATATCCCTAATTTATACCCTTCTTCAGGAAGTTGCTTCAAATGCTCCGATTTCTGAAGAATTGAATCTCAATCTATTTCACAGACCATAAAACAGCTTGAAATACAAAATATTTCTGCGCTTCTGTTTGAAAATGAAATATGAATAGATGGTACTACATGATAAAGATTTAAAAATTAAATTGTGGCTATAATTCCGTCTCTAGCTTTTAGCCCACAAAAATGTTAATTAGAAAACAATTTAAGGATGTTAATTAAGTATTAGTTAGGTAGCACATGAAATGACTAAAAAAGAGGAAATTAGAGAGGTAATGCACTGGAGAAAAGATATAAGGCTATCAGAGATTTCAAGCAGAGCCTGACTCGTTGCTGTCCCGTAAAAAAATATTATTTTTGACATGATAGCTTGCAAATTTTAGCAGGACACCGACGAGGGAGGCTTTCCTCATAAATCTTCATAGTCTTAAGATGATAAGAGGTACAAAAATATTCTCTTCAAAATTTAAAATAAGCAAAGATTTATAAAGGAAACAGAACTTCCACTCAAATGTGGGCTGGATAAAATACTGACTACATTTTTCTATTGCTGTCTCTAACTTTTTCTTGCAAATAAAATTTCTTTCTTTCCAAATTTTGCCACAAATTTTCCTCCTTTTCTGCATAAATTCTTCGAAATTAGCCATGTTTCAACATATATGAATATTTTGAGTGTCTCTCTTTGACTTTTTATGCATGAGTAACTGAGGACTGTTCTTATATTGAACTAGGGCAAGTCCAGACTGACCACTTCTTCTTGCTTCCTTTATATGCTTTTACAGTAAGGTACTTTTCAAATAGTTCGTGGTAACGAACTGTAGTAAGGAGCGACCCGGCTCAATAGTAAACGGAACTCTAAAGAACAGAAATTTTGATAATAAAAGATACATCAAAAGAATCGAATTTTTATGCTGATTCTAAATATATAAAGTTCATCAAATTTAATCTTTGTCATCAAAAGTTACGAGCCTGAGAAAATTTGCCTTATTTTGGAAAATAGGAGGAAACATCAAAGAATCTCAACAACAATCACACCATCGCATTCAGCGTATCGGAGAACCCTATAGCAAAAATTTCAAGCTCCTATCTACAAAAATGTGGAATTTTGTATTTTTTTGCGAGAAGACAGATCATGGGTACGTGTTTATTATTATTTTTTTTTTTTTTCCCAGGGGTCATTGTATCGACCATAGGGTCATAGAATCTCACAAAAGGGCTCATTTTAATGAAAATGAAAAGTTCTAGTGCCCTTTTTAAGTGACCAAAAAAATTGGAAGGTAGCCTACCTAGGCCCCCTCCCACGCTCATTTTTTCCCCAAAGTCAACAAATCCAAATTTTGAGATACCCATTTTATTCCACATAGTCGAAAACCATATTAACTATGTCTTTGGAATGACTCGCTCCCACACAGTCTCTGGGGGAGGGGGTGCAAGTTATAAACTTTGTCCAGTGTTTACATACAGTAATGATTATTGGGAAGCGTACAGACGTTTCAGGGGGGATTTTTTTGGTTTGAGAAGGGGTTGAGGGGAGGGGGCTATGTGGGAGGATCTTTTCTTGGAGTAATATATCATTGGGGAAGAGAAATTCAATGAAAAGGGCGCAGGATTTTCTAGCATTACTATAAGAAAACAATGAAAAAATAAACACGAAAGTTTTTTCAACTGAAAGTAAGGAGTAGCATTAAAACTTAAAACAAACAGAGATTATAACGCATGTGAGGGGTTCTAAAAATACTTTAGTATAAAGAGCGAGGTATTTAGGAGGAGATAAATACCTTGCTCTTTATGCTAAAGTATTTTTAGTAATTTCAACTATTTATTTTACGGCCTTTCTGATTCAGGGGTCATTCTTAAAGAATTGGGACAAAACTTAAGATTTAGTGTAAAAGGCGAGGCATTAACGAGGGGACAAACCCCCTCATATACATAGTAAAAAATATAAGAATATAAAAGTTTGTTACGTGAGTTAATTCTTAAGTTACGTATATTTTTTACTAATAAAAACGTTCGTTAAAAATTATAAGTTCTAGTTGCCTTTTTAAGTAACCAAAAAATTGGAGGGCAACTAGGCCTCATTCCCCAACCCTTATTTCTCAAAATCGCCTGATCAAAAGTAAGAGAAAGCCGTTTAGCCAAAAAAAAAAAAAATATAAATTTCACTTCAATAATTTATGTGCGGAGAGCTAAAATCAAAAATGCATTAATTCAAAAACGTTTAGAAATTAAATAAAAAACTAGTCTTTAAAAATGAAAGTAAGGAGCGATATTAAAACTTAAAACGAACAGAAATTACTCCGTATACGAAATGGGTTGTCCCCTCCGCAATCCCTCACTCTTTACGCTAAAGTTTGACTCTTTGCCACAATTCTACTTTTTAAAACAATTAAAAACTAGCGTAAAGAGCGAGGGATTGTGGAGGGGACAACCCATTTCGTATACGGAGTAATTTTTGTTCGTTTTAAGTTTTAATATCGCTCCTTACTTTCAGTTTAAAAAACTAGTTTTTTTATTTAATATGCTGTTAGGCTCCATCTTCCAAACGTTTAGCAATTGTATCCATGGTCCCCATTCAAATGTATTTTAGTCATACTTTAATGTTTTCTCTATTTCCTTTACTTACCTTTTATTCCATAAGATCTATCACACAGGTATATATATTAAAAACTCCTTTCCTCTTTCACCAAATTTATATTTTCGATGATATTCCTAGCTGTGTCCCGCTGGAAGTTTGATAATGCAATTTTCATTCAAACCAAAGACTGTTTTCGGGATGTGATGTTTTCTCCCCTTTTCTGAATTCTTTACTAATTATATGATCGTAATAATAACTAATAGAACTACTTTATGACAGAATCTTTTTTTTCATCAACACATAATTTCTTCAGCATTCACGGCGACTTTATCATTCAATTAGTACAACAATTAAAGTTGATTGATGTTCATGTTGGCACTCAAAATGTGACTATACCTATAACAAAGTGCAATAAAATTTAAATTATTAACATATTCATAATCTTCATACCTCCCAAATTATTTTTTTATTCAAGGCGGAGGGCGCAAAAAAGTTGCAGGGTTGAGTCCATGTTCCAAGGTCCGTTCCATAGTCCATGGAACATAGTGTTATGATATGTTCCATGATGTTATTATGGTCGTAGAAAACGAAAATTAATGTCAAAAACTGTCAGATAACAAGACAGAAGTCGTTTTATATTTCAAGATTCTGTTTTGTATTTAAAATTAAAAATAATAAATAAAAATAGCAAGCGTCTGTTTTTGTTGACAAGGTTCATCTCCAGGGGCTTCTTAATGTAAATAACAAAGAAGACAGAGAAATTTATAGCCTTTGCAATGCCCAGAATTGCAATATTGCTCATTTGAAATTACATACTGAGCGTAAATACCAAAAATATAGATTGAAACAAGAGTTATTTGATTCATTATCTTGTATTTGCAGTGATCAATACCGCTAACAGTCTTCAATGATCCTTGCTATACTTGTCTCTAATCATCTAAGATAAGATATGACAAGATTTATTCACCAGGAAACACGCATACAGTTTTACATTTTACTTCTCCCCAAAAGGCACATTGGCCTGTAAAATAGGAAGAAAACAAATGAGTCATTTAATCAGAGCAAAAAATAATCACTTACTCACAGAGAGAAGAGCAAAAGGAGAACGAATATAAATAAACAAAAATAAGATAGAAACTATAGAACGCAAAAACTAAATAGATTAAACAGGCTAAATTAATTAAGTAAATTTTATAGACTCCAACAAAATAATAATGTGCAAGGAAAAAAAAACATAAAAAAAGCAATTTTTTGAATCACCTGAAAGAGATGGCACCTTCATGATGATTCAGGCAACTTACTCTATGTAATATGACTCGCCATTATTGGATGAAAATCTACCTTTACCACAAAGACTAAAAGGAATTTGAATATGCTTATTAAAAATACAAACAAACTTAAACATTCCCATATGACGTAGACGTACTATACCGTTACAGGTGCGCTATAGTATTGCACAGGTGAGCGTAAGCGTCTTGAAGGAATCGCCATTAAACTTTCTATTGATTTATGGCAAAGAAGAGAACAGTAGCGCCTATGTGTGCGTTTGAAACTGGAAACCCGTCACTACTAAAGTTCAGTAGTTGCTTTGATCCGTAGTGAACTGGAAGCCATTGCTGTTAAATTTTGCATTATCTTGTTCTGTGTCTGGTCCTTTGCTGCAGGCCCTCGTATCCTTCTAACATCACTGTTGCGTGTGAGTACAGGATGTGGATGAACTTCTAATACTGATCAACTATCATTGAATAGCTGCTTTGGATCTTCTACTGACGTCCGAATCAAAAATAGAAATGTTTATACCCGGCTATTCAATATGTAATTTAAGCTGATACTCAATTATTAATTTATTATTATGAATAATGTACGAATAGGAGTTCTTTTCCATTCAAAAAATTCTTTATTTAATACCCTCTTTTGCCCGTTGGGAAGGCCGAATGTTATACTTCACAATTTGAAGCCTGGACTTGGGTTACTGTGTAGGCCTTACCAATTTTAGCATACTTTATTGACTTCTTTATAACCTTTCAATAAGGCTTCACAGAGATTAGGATTATTTAACATCCATGTGAACACTTCATCGTCAAAAAATGACAAAGGAACAAACACAGTTCTTGCTTGACACAATCTACCACAATCTATCTGCCCCTTTTTCATCCATCGATCTTTGCACTAAAGTCTTAAGTTCTTTAAAAGAACTTCTCATCCAAATTCATCAGCCCTTACGAGTCAGGAGTCGTTCTTAGAGAATTAGGGCAAACAGCGAGGGATGAAGATTGGGAATCCCCTTCATATACGGTAAAAAAAATTTTTTTGATGCTGCTTCTTACTTTCACTTGAAAAAACTGCTTATTTTTATTTACTTTATTAACTTTTTGAAATTATAGCAGGCAATCCCCCTCGTCCATGTAGAATTTCTCCTGGAAAATTCGTTCCGGAAACTTTCCTTCCCAGAAAAAATTATTCCCGTTGAAAACTTTCTCCTCCCAGAAAATCTACCCCTACCAACAAATACCTGTAGACTTTCCAGTAACTAAAAGCGACATGTAAACAATGGCCAAATTGAATAACTTATAGCCCATTCTCCCGTGCCTTCAGGCGAGCACGTCCCCTCAAAGGGCATAGTTAGAGGACCTTTCAAGTATCCTAAAGCGAATGCCTATTTACAATATTTGATTGGATGTCTTTCGAGAAAAAAGGGAGCGGGATAGGAGCTAGTTGGCACTAGATATTTTAATTTTTTTTTGAACAATCCCGCTACCAACCTCTTAAAACCATTGGTTCGATACGAACACTTCTGGAAAAAAATTAAGTCATCACCGTATAGGATTACTTTAGTCCATTTCAAGGTTTTACTTTCATTTAAATAACCATCTTTCTAATCAATATGTAACAAGAGAATTAAAAACTTGGTCGAACTGAGTTAAAAGACAACAATTATTTTTCCTCTTTTAACTATCTTTTCTTTTACAAATAATGATTTGGAATAAGCTTATTTCCTCTTCCCTCTTTTTAACCTAAAGCTCAATACTGGCCGTTTCCCTCTACTTTCGAGTTATTAATTGCTAGAGGGCTTTAGAGAAAGATGTAAGCTATTGACTGCAAAAGCCTTAAAAACTTTCAAGTTCCTTAACATGCCTTTTCACTTAACAATATTTACTACTTTCCTTACTGGCACTTGAGTTTATTAGCTGTTCCTAGGATTAACTCATCAAGTAGAACTTAGACAATCTATTCAAGCCATTGGCGCCATTTCAGGAAACCTTAGGGGGGCAAACATCGATTTTGGGCCCTCAGCCAGCCTTGAAAAATTTTAAGGTTTTTGAAGACGCCTTTAGGTACCGTAATCCCTTTGGGGTTCGCATTTTGGAGCTAATTTACGGACCAAAAACAGTACCAAAATGGAACATTTACTGTATAAATCAGAAACTTACGCACAGTTACTTCAGCATTGGATATTTCCTTTGCTTCATTTTTGCGAAGTCGTCGACAAGCTTCTCAAAATCGAGCTCATGCACTGCAGCTTTCTCAGAGAATATGCGAAAGTCGTTCGTTTTCCATCGTTGTCCGGAGTTAGTGCTTCATAAACGTCAACACATAGAAAAAACGTTCATTTGAGCACGTTGTGAGCGGGAGTGTGAGGACTACCCTGACGACCTTGTGGAAGCTGCGACAAAAATGCACGAGCTATTAAAGCTTGACACTTCAGCTGCATACCATCGATTCCTGAATGATCGAAGTATGTCACGATCACAAGAACTAAATCCGAGTCCTTGAAATCTTCGGATTTGGGGTTAAGGCAACGTGTGGCTTCTACCACTGGCAGATGAAAAGAAAAACGCTTTCCAAACTCATTTAACATTCTGTCCAAAACCTCGTAGCACTCTCTCCACATTTTGTCTTCTGTTGTTGTGCTTTCAAATTGTTGTTGTCGTCAAGTAGTTTCTTAGTCTTCCGGATATCTTCTTAACTCGTTTTGATTTAGCTGGTACGGCTGAAGAGAGAGCACTTATTTCCGACAGATCAGCTCCAACATTAATGGCCATCTCTTTAGACTTGCCGTTTTGGACACAAAAATACTCGTCATCACGCATTTTCCTCAGTTCGTTCTTTGTTGCACTGATTAAAGTGCACGCTTCTGAGATGACCAGATCTGTTGCCTGTAGTTGTTCAGAAAGAGGGTTTATCATTGCAAGAACTTCGTGAATGACATGCAAACTGAATATGGAGGGAAACAACTCTAGCTGGTTCTTTAGGCTCGTAGCTTCTGCCGCTGCCTCCCTGTCAGAAGAAGCTTGAACTACTGACAGAACTGCAAGTACACAGTCATATCTAACCAGGATCGTAGCCACTGATTTATACCAGTAAGACCAACAAGTCACTACTGTCCTTTCAAGCGTTAGCACAGGCACATTGGCAGTTTTCTGGGCTATGACGTACAACTGATATCAAGTGTTGCTGTTGGAGACGAAACGGTAAACTGTTTGCAAAACTGAAAATACTGATGAAATTCTTTGTATTTTCTGCATAAAATCACCAATGACAAGGTTAAGTCTATGGGAAGGACAATGTGTGTACGCCGCTTGTGGTGCTTTTTCCCGGAGACGGGCCTTTACTCTTGAAAAGTGTCCACACATTAAACTGGCCCTGTCATAGCGCTGTCTAACACACTTTGACCAGTCAAGGCCGATACCCTTTTTTTGTTGTAAATGAAGTCGGCCGAACTCTCAGCGTTAACCTTGCGCATGTGGTAACAACCTACAGCCCTATCTTTGATTTTCAGGTCATGAACATAGCGCACTAAGATCGCGAGTTGTTCTTTTTTCGAGAGGTCTTTGTCTCGTCAGCAAGAACGGTAAAATATTTTGCTTCTCTGACTTCTTTCGCGATAGAACTTTTGATTTCATTTCCTATGACCCCAATGTAGTGGTTTTGGTACACGCGTGACATATGGTCAGCAGACTCTGTCTGCTAACCACGTGCCTCTGGATATGAGGTTTCTCCCCTAACTAAACACTCCGATCAGGACGGCCGCAACCTCATGTGGCGGGTGGAGCCCACCCCGGGAATCTCAGTACCTAGGTTTAACCAAGCTCTAATCAGATACCAGGCCTAGGGTCGGTTGGGCTAGCGACCCTCCACCCGAAAATTAAGTGCTACGAAAAGTGACAATATAGCCTCGGACCCGGATTCCCTTTTAAGATCTCGACCATCGCGCGTCAATGGACATGCTGACGACATCAGAAAGACTGACAGACTAAACCTTATGGACCGAAGGGGGCTACGAATAGCCACCTGGAATGTCTTGATTTTGAATGAACCTGCGTCTAAGAACCTACTCTCTGAAGAACTTCGCAAGAATAAAGTGTCAATTGCAGGTCTTACAGAAACACGTCTTACCGGAAGCGGAGAAGAGCGAATAGGTAACAGTGACTCATTGCTCTGGTCTGGAGGAAGCTCGAGAAGGAATGGTGTTGGCCTTGCACTAAATAGCCTTACAAGAAAGGCCTTACTTTTATACGAAGCTGTATCGGACAGATTAATGAAGGCCCGCTTTGGACACAAACATGGCAAGATGACTGTCATCATATGCTATGCCCCGACCAACGATTCTGATGATGCAACTAAGGAGGATTTCTACTCTGCTTTGTCCAGATGCCTTGCAACAGTTCCCCCCCATGATATAACTGTTCTCCTTAGCGACTTTAATGCGACAGTGCGCGATGATATGGGTTTATGGCGTGGCACAGTTGGTCCTCTATCCCCCGACCCGCTTAACGACAATGGGCTTCGCTTACTTGAACTGTGCCGATCTCACGACCTCTACATTGCAAACACCTACTTCCAACGCAAAACTAGTCATCAGTACACGTGGTATAGTAATGACGGTCGTACAAAGAAAATGATTGACTACATCATTATTTCCAAACGCTGGAGATCATTGGTGAAGAACTGCAGAACTTACAGATCAGCAGAGCTTGGAAACGCAGACCATAGGCTTGTGTGCGCCGATCTTCGGCTTCGCCTCCATGCACAACGATCGAAAAGAAAACCCGTCGCTGCAGATATTGGGAAACTAAAGGAACCAGATACTTGCCAGAAGTACAGTATCGAGATATCGAATCGCTTCGAGGCCCTTGGCTCACTTAATAGCAGCGAAGATCTCTGGAAGCATTTTAAATTGCAGACCTGTGAAGCAGCACAACTAGTGCTTGGCAAGAGGAGTTATCCAAAGAAATCATGGCTAACTAATGAAACACTGCAAGTCATAGAGCAAAGACGGAAGGCAAGACTTCTTGGGGATATGACCACATATCGGAGGCTCAATGGAGTGCTGGACAGACTCATTCACCGGGATAAAACCCAGTTTGTTGCAAGGATAGCCGATGAAATTGAGCTAGCTTCAAAAGAGAAAGACATGGGCAGCCTATTCAAGCATTTCCGAGACCTCACTGAAAATAAAACTCCCACCTTGGGTCCCGTCTTGTCAAGGGATGGTGCACTTCTCTCTGACGAAGGTTCTTGTCTTGAGTGGTGGAAGGACCACTTCTGTTCGCTCCTCAACAATACTGGTCCGTCTGCGCCTCCTAATGATAGTCCCAGCCAACCTTGCAGTCAAAGACCTGGAACAGATGTTCCTCCAGATGAGCCTTTCAGCCCCTCAGAAATTGGACATGCAGTAAAAAGACTCAAGAATAATAAAGCTGCGGGTATCTGCGGCTTAAACTCAGAGCTGCTAAAATATGGAGGTCCTGCAATGCTCCTGTTTCTACACACCCTGTTCTCTACAATCTGGCAAACAGAGATAATTCCTGAGGATTGGCGGAAGGGTGTCATCATCCCCTTATGGAAGAGAAAAGGCTCGAGAAGCGACTGCTCCAACTACCGGGGAATAACCCTACTGTCAGTCCCTGGCAAACTATTTTCAATGGTCCTGCTGGATCGATGTCAGAGCATCATTCGAAAAATCCGGCGACCGGAGCAAGCTGGTTTCATGTCGGATCGTTCAACCATCGAGCAGATTTTCACGATTCGACAAATAGTAGAGAAGACCACAGAGTTCCGACAGAAAACATTTATTGCCTTCGTTGACTTCCGTGCTGCATTTGACTCAGTCGATCGAAAAGCTCTTTGGCGGATCCTAGAGTTGACTGGCCTACCCGAGAAATATTGCAGACTTCTCAAGGCGCTGCACCATGGGATGGAGAGCTCTGTACAAGTAAATGGTCAGCGCAGCCCGTTCTTCCAAATCACGACAGGGGTGCGCCAAGGATGTGCAGTGGCCCCAGAGCTCTTCAATGTCATCATAGATTATGTTATGACAAAAACCACTTCACGTCTCAACTTTGGGCTCAAATTCGGAGATCATACCATCACAGATGTCGATTTTGCCGATGACTTGGCCATTCTGGCGGACTCCATGGAGCAGCTGCTGGAAGCGCTCCGAATTCTGCGAGAAGAGGCTGCCAAAGTAGGACTGCATATAAACTGGAACAAAACTAAAATTATAGCCATAGACCCGTCTTCTCCTGCTGTTAACTCTCCAGTTAGCCTGGACAGCACCACTAGCATCGATTTTGTCAAAGACTTCACCTACCTGGGCTCCGTAATTTCTTCAAATGGCTCACTTCTCCCCGAGCTGCAGGCAAGATTATCTAAAGCGTCTTCTGTCATGGGTAGACTGAACCGTCACCTCTGGCGAAAACCAAATATCAGTCGCACAACGAAACTGCGGATCTTCAACGCTCTAGTCGGTTCTGTGATGCTTTAAGGAGCTGAGACATGGCAAGCATCAGCTGCAACCCTCAAGAAAATAGACGTATTTCATGCAAAGAGCCCGAGGAGGATTGAGGGCCTACGATGGTCTGACTTCGTCAGCAATGAAAAGCTTCTGCAGCTCACAAAGCAGTCTTGGTTTTCGTCTCAAGCAGCCAAGCGAACCTTACGAAGGTTCGGGCATCTGCTTCAAATGCCACCACATCTACCCGCAAAGATGATCTATGACTTTGACCCAATCAAAGTTGGTTGGAAGCGACCTCGAGGCCGACCGAAGAAACATTGGTCCGACAGCCTGTCCGAGTTCTTAGCGATGGCAAACATCAGACAGGGCGAAGAGCAAATACTCGCCATGGACCGAAGTGGGTGGAGGAGGCAGACTTCACTCTCTACGCCGAGCAGTGCCCGGCAGGAGACTTAAGTCAAGTCAAGGTTTGAACCTGGAACCTCTCGGACCTAGAACCTGGAACATAACACTTTACCAACTCAGCTACTTCGGCTTGAATACATTCGTTTTTGAATTGGTATATGATGAAATAATTCAGACGTCATATGCGGACAGACAGATACACACACAAACAAACAACTTAATTTTATACTAGCTGTTGGCGCCATTGTAGTTGTGTCCCTGTGTCCCACCTGTGAATATATATATATATATATATATATATATATATATATATATATATATATATATATATATATATATATATATATATATATATATATATATATATATATATATATATATATATATATGTTTTTAACTACTTAAAACTTGCGAATATACAACATTCTTTGATGTCCCATAGTCTTTGCATATAAATAGATTGTCAGGTTTACCGATTGTTGAGCATACAACATAAAATGTCCATGGGAAAAACAATCCGTATTCAGATCTATACCTCATTATTCTAATGATTGCCCTTGCTCTTTGTTGATGGTGACTGCTAATCGAACATTCCCTGTGTCCCCGTCGTCATTTATACATCCCCCTGTGCCCCCGGCATCCCCGTTGTAGTTGTGTCCCTGTGTCCCGGTCGTCATTTATATTCCTAGTATCCCGGTCGTCATTTGTGTCCCAGTGTCCCAGTCTGTAATTTCTCTTAGAGCGTTCCGGTCGTATTTATATTCCCTGTGTCCCGGTCGTCATTTGTGTCCTGGTGTCCCGGTCTGTAACTTATCTTTGAGTGTCCCGGTCGTCATTTATATGTCCCGTTCGTCATTTATATGTTCCGGTCGTTATTTGTGTCCCAGTGTCCCAGTCTGTAATTTCTCTTTGAGTGTTCCGGTCGTCATTTATATTCCTTGTGTCCCGGTTTTTAATTTTCTTTTTCTCCTTTATTTTTCAGGTTTTTTCCTTTTTATTTTTTTTTCTTTTTCAGTTTTTAGTTTTTTAGTCTTTTTTAGTTTTTTTTATTAGTTTTTAGTTGTTTTTTTTTCCTTTTTAGTTTTTTTTTTGTAGTTTTACCTTTTTTTATTTTTTTTTATTTTTTTATTTTTTAGTTTTTAGTTTTTTACCTTTTTTATTTTTTTTATAGTTCTTTCGCTTTTTTAGTTTTTTTAGTATTTTCTATTTAGTTTTTTTTTGTAGTTTTTACCTTTTTTAGTTTTTTTTTCTTCTTTTGTATTAATGCTAAAGCCAAGCTTCGAACCTGGAACCTCTCGGACCTAGAACCTGGAACATAACGCTTTACCAGCTCAGCTACTTCGGCTTGAATACATTCGTTTTTGAATTGGTATATGATGACTAACTTCATGACGACATACAACTCAATCTTTATAATGACGTCAGTCGACAGACAGACAAACAACTTATTTTTATATATATAGATATATAGATAAGTCAAGCATTTATGACAGAAAATGTAAGGAAATTTGGTCTTCCTTTACTGCAATTAAATAAAAAAAAACAAGTTTATTTAACTGAAAGTAAGGAGCGACAATAAAACTTAAACGAACAGAAATTACTCCGTATATGAAATGGGGTTTTCCTCTCCTCAACGCCTCGCTCTTTACGCTAAAGTTTGACTCTTTGCCACAATTCTAATTTTTGAAACAATTAAAAGCTTTAGTGTAAAGAGCGAGGTGTTGATGAGGGGAAAACTCATTTCATATACGGAGTAATTTCTGTTCGTTTTAAGTTTTAATGTCGCTCCTTACTTTCAGTTAAAAAAACTTGTTTTTTTTTTATTTAATTTCTGAACGTTTTTGAATCAATGCATCTTTTGATTTTGGCTCTCCGCAGAGGAATAATTAAAACGAAATTTGCATATATTTTTTTGGCTACATGGCTTTCTCATAATTTTGATCGAATGATTTTGAGAAAAAAAGAGCGGGGGAGGAAGCCTAGTTGGCCTCCGATTTTTTGTTTACTTAAAAAGGCAACTTTTTTACGAATCTTTTTATTAGTAAAAGATAAACGTAACTTATAAATTAGTTTACGTAAAGAAATTTTTTATTCTCATGTTTATATTACATATATGAGGGGGGTTCGCCCCCTCGTCAGTACCTCGCTCTTTACACTAAAGCTTAAATTTTGTCCCAATTCATTAAGAATGACCCCTGAATCACAAAAGCCGTAGAATAAATAGTTGAAATTACTAAAAATACTTTAGCGTAAAGAGCGAGGTATTAGGAGGAGATGAGACCCTTATATGGGTAATAATTTCTGTTTGTTTTAAGTTTTAATGCTGCTCCTTACTTCCCGCTGAATAAAAAAAAATACATATTTATTTATTCATTGTTTGTTTTTAAATAATGCTAGAAAATGCCTTCATGCGCTCCCTTCATGGAAATTTTCTTCCCCCATACCAAATTCCTCGATGGAAAGTTCCCCCAACATATTTCCCTCTTCTCATCCCCTTCCCCCAACCAAAAAATCCCCCTGAAAACGTCTGTACACTTCCCAATAACCATTACGTAAGCACTGGTCAAAGTTTGTAACTTGTAGCCCCTCCCACGGGGACTGTGGGGGAGTAAGTCGTCCCCAAAGACATATTTATAAGGTTTTACGACTACGCTGAAAAAGATGGCTATTTTAGAATTTTGATCCGTTGAATTTGGGAAAATAATTAGCGTGGGAGGGGGCCTAGGTGCCCTCCAATTGTTTGGTCACTTAAAAATGGCACTAGAACTTTTCATTTCCGTTAGAATGAGCCCTCTCACAACATTCTGGGACCACTGGGTCGATACGATCACTCTGGGAAAAAAACAAACAAACAAACAAACAAATAAATAAACACGCATCCGTGATCTGCCTTCTGGCAAAAAATACAAAATTCCACATTTTTGTAGAATTTTGTCCCAATTCATTAAGAATGACCCCTGAATCACAAAAGCCGTAGAATAAATAGTTGAAATTACTAAAAATACTTTAGCGTAAAGAGCGAGGTATTAGGCGGAGGTGAGCCCCTCGATGGAAAGTTCCCCCAGCATATCCTCCTCTTCTTAACCCCTCCCCCAACCAAAAAATCCTCCTGAAAACGCCAGTACACTTCCAAAAAACCATTGCTGTATGTAAGCACTGGTCAAAGCTTGTAACTTATTGCCCCTCCCACGGGGACTGTGGGGGAGTAAGTCGTCCCTAAAGACAAAGTTATAAGGTTTTTGGACCAAGCTGAATAAAATGGCTATCTCAGAATTTTGATCCGATGACTTTGGACAAATAATTAGCGTGGGAGGGGGCCTAGGTGCCCACCGATTTTTCTGGTCACTTAAAAAGCGCACTAGAACTTTTCCCTTCCATTAGAATGAGCCCTCTCGCAACATTCTAGGACAACTTGGTCGATACGGTCACCCCTGGAAAAAAAACAAATAAACAAACAAATAAATAAACACGCATCCGTGATCTGCCTTATGGCAAAAAATACAAAATTCCACATTTTTGTAGATAGGAGCTTGAAACTTCTACAGTAGGGTTCTCTGATACGCCGAATCTGATGATGCGATTTTCGTTAAGATTCTATGACTTTTAGAATGTGTTTTCCCCTATTTTCTAAAAAAACGCAAATTTTCTCAGGCTCGTAACTTTTGAAGGGTAAGACTAAACTAGATGAAACTTATATATTTAAAATCAGCATTAAAATGTAATTCTTTTAATGTAGCTATTGGTATCAAAATTCCACTTTTTAGAGTTTTGGTTACTATTGAGCCGGGTCGCTCCTTACTACAGTTCGTTACCACGAACTGTTTGAAATGTTTCATAATGTCTGGTGACTGACGCATATATCTTTTTCCACGGATGCAAATTGAAAAATTACAACGAAGATTGTAATTTCTTTTTCCATGGATGCAAATTGAAAAATATGACAACGAAGATTGGAGTTTGGACATGGCCTCAGGTGTCTTGGTGTTGCCGTGAGTTATTAGTCATATTTATACTAAATAAATAAAATGATCTGAAACAGCGAAGAATATTATTAAAAAGTGAAATGGTATGTATGGAACGGTGTCTTTGGCATCTCTCCAAAACTATATTGATTTTTACCGTTAATTTTCTGTTTTTTCACCAATTCAAGCCTTGTGAAGACATTTTAGCCACCCCTAAAAGTGAGCAGCATTATTTCTTAAACAGAGATAAGCACCAAAAACGGGAAAACGCTAATTTGTGGGAACAGTTGTTACATTTGACATCTAAATGTTTTCAATTGCTTCTGTCTTTTGATATTAGTCATATTCACTGTTCAGCATGCCAAATGATGATACAATAGTTTAACTACTATTCTGCTGAAGGTAAGACCCAGGAGAGTTTTTTTCTGAGTAGTTTAACAGTTATATTAGACATTAGTTTCTCCCGCGCCACCAGAGGTGGGGATCCAAATCCAGGCATCCAAAAAGAGATGACAATCATCACTCATATATTCTTCAACTCAAATGTCTTCAAACCGGGGTGTGAATTCGTAAAGATATGTTTCAGGTCCTGCTAGTTGGCGCGAGAATAGCCAGAAATAACACTTTTCTTTGGATTCCTTTGGCTGCCAAATATAGAAATGTTGATCTGAGAATGGAAATTTTAGGATTTCCTAAATGCAGTTGGTCAATCAAAAATCTATAATATGATTGTTTTAGTAATCCTGTCAAAGCCAGTCAAGCCGGGTCAACCCTCACTATAATATCACCTTCAATAGAAACTTAGTCTACAAAGTACTTTTTTCAATATAGCATTAACACTACCCATTCTAATACGGTCGAATGTGTGATTGTAATAGGTTTTTATCCAAACTAGTTTGTTCCAGAATTGTGTGTGTACAATTCTTAAAATTTTGCGGTAATTTTTCCAAATTTATTTTAAATTTAGCTGCTTTTTTTGCAGAAGAGGACTGTAAAGGGCTCTAATATCATTGGCAAAAAAAGACCCGAATTCCGGGTGTGTAGAAATGAGAACCGTTCCCTAGAGCTGCGTTACATTTTTTTTTCTGCCAATTGAGAACAAGAGCAACAATATACACCTTAACTTCTTAAGATAACAAGTTCAAGCAAAGCTTAGGTTAATGTTAATATAGTTAATATAAGACAATTTTATAAGGATCATAAAGATTGGGCAAGTTGACATGACTCATAATATTACCCAATTAAAGCTGAAACTTATTTTAGGTTTATCAGTAACTTACCCAAACGTCAAAAACGTAAAACAATGAAATCACATTAAAAAAGGAACAATTATTGATAATATTTATTTTGCAACGTAGAACTCGCACGCAAACCTTGTGTGTGACATTTTTTGCAAAATTTTGGCTAATTTTCTTCTACAATGCGCTTTTAAGCCGTTGCAAGTGGTGCAACACAAAAATGAAAAATGAAATGACAAATGAAAATGATTTAATTAGAATATATCGCCAAAAGTTCCCCTTCCCATTATCTATAATCATAGTCAACAAAAAAAGTCCTAAAATTAGCTAATGTTTCCTCTTGAAAATCTAAGGTTCATCTACATACCACAAATAAATCCCCCTCCAAACACTAACTTTAAGGAACCCAACTGTCTAAGGACAGATTTAATTTAAAAGGGGCTCCTTACTTTATTTGTGCTAACTCTAAAAAGGATAAATGAAAACTATAATGCCTATCTTGTTTCTTTTTCATTTCCAGGAAACAATTTAGATCTATCATATTTTCTTAAATGAAAACAAGATTTTTCAAAAATAATTTGGCCAAGTGCTATTCTTCAGGTCCCAACAACTTTCAATGTAAGAGGAATTTGTTCAAGTGTAGTTAAGCAGATGCTGATCTAGTTCTATGTGTCTTAATGTCAACATAATAGATTTAATTTGTAATTTAATTTTTACAAGTGAAATAGAAGAGCTTGTTTCTCTTTTTTTTTGTTTCTCTATATTTGAAAAATTGTATATTATACAGTTTGTTCAACGGAATTTTTGTTGTGGGGTGGGTCTGAAGCCCATGGAAGTATATTTTCTACTCAATAATTTTGGTTTTTCATAGGAGGTTATTCTTATCAATAAGAAGAAATAAATCTCTCCCCTAATATCCCTTTATCAGGGAGAATTTATTTGTACTCAAATGTGTAATATAGGTAAGATAACCCATTTCCTTCGGGAAAAAATTTTTTATTTATACCACCTCTCTTGACTAAGTGGTATTAACATCCCGGTGGAACAGAAGTGGTCTCAGTCGTTTGAAAAGGATGATTTTAAATGAAAAGTGTAATTTAAAAATCAAAAATTATGATGAAGAACCTTCTTTGGCAAAAAAGTGTGAAAAGTCTACGGGTTGGGGGGGGGGTGGCTTCTTGTATTATGTCTAATTAAGTTTAATTATGTTGCAGAAATACACCTAGATGTTCCCTTTCATTCTTGAAATGATCCCTTTTGCACTTCGCAGAATAAACTTTGGCACAAACTAGTAAGAAAGGGGTGATAGCCCCACTGAATTTCAAGGGAATTCAAGGAAATTCTAAATGATTAAAACTATACAAATACTGATTAAAGAAGAACAAGCTTTTTATAAGATGAAAGTATCCAGGGCTTATTCCTAGATAAGTTTTCCTGGTGCTCAAATGTCAACATTCGAAGACAAAAAGAAAAAAATAAGGAAAAAACTGATCCGTTCGTTTTGAAAGAAGTTCAATCGAAACACTTTCAAGACGCCTTAAGACGAACCTTTTCCATTACAATTACACAGACAACAAACAGCCAAGTTTGGATTACAAAGAATTGATGGAAAAGGGGGAAAAACACTTCCAAAAGAACCACCTATAACGTGAGCGCAAAACAAGGAAACACTTACTTCCTCCTTCGTAAGCTTAGTTGCAATATAAACAAAGTATTTAAAGGAAACAGAGAACAGAGTAAATGAATTTAATAATGCATTTTAAAAAATGAAAAAAGTGCTATGAAAGTATAGAGTGACACTAAAAGTTAAAATGAGCAAAAATTGTTTCATACCATGTGGTTCTGCTCTTTTGTCAACCCCTAACTCTTTACGCTAAATTTTTATGGTGCTTTAAAAATCTCCTGATTACAATCCAACTTGAAGAATTACGATCAAGTGTCAAACACGGGTGAAATCCTTGTTTCCGTATAAAGGCGTACAACAACAAAATTGATGTCTAGAATAAGGTATTAGATCACGGTGATTATTGAAATCACCTTTATTTTAACGCAAACTAGAAATTAGGTTTTTCGAGGTTGAGGTTGATTTTTAAGAGGTAATTTCGTGTTTCCATGTAAAGGCATAAAACAACAAAATTGATGTGCAGAAAAGGGTATTTGATCACGGTGATTATGAGAATCATCTTTATTTGAGCTTAAAATTAAAGATTTCATTTAAATATTCTATCAGTGTTAAATACACTGAATCTGAAAGAAACCTGTCTTAGAATGTAGAATGATGACTATCACCAATATCGCTGGTTGAACTAACAATTAAAACATTCTTGACTATTACAGTTATATAATGTAGCTTACAAATGTGATAAAAAAAACGGCTAACTTATTTTTCACAGGTCTTCATTATCTTCCAGATCATCAACTCCGAGAAAGTAACACAGTTAGTACAACTTAGCTTGGAAGATCCACAGGCTGAGGTGCATTTCGTGCCATTTATTTTGCAAGTACGCCAAAATATTTGAGCAGTCGGTTTCGCAGTTACAGTGAAAAACTGCAAGGAAAAAGTTGACGGCAGAGGGGACTTCACCAAAAATAGGGTGATGTAATCCCAAGTGAATTTGGCAGGGTCGAGATTACATCCCAGGGTTTTCCATTAATCAACTTAGCATCACTGATGGGAGGAAGAACTGTACACTCAACATACGAAGCAGATGCTGTGAATTTCTCAATGAATTTGAGATGACGCAACTGATTGAGGGTTAAAATTGAGCCCGTAGACTTATACGAAACCATCATTGCTTTCTCCCAAGCTGCTGAAATGTCGCACATGGTGGATAGCGGGTCCATAAACACCTTAGGGAATTCATAAAGCTGGTTCTTTTTTTTACCAGAAGCTGTAGTCCCATTGACATCTTATTGCCATAGACACAACAAGCTCAGTCGCACCCAAGGAAGGCGTGAACAAACAGGATTGTGCTGCATATACGAAATCCAAGTTTGAGTTTTGTTGCATTTATGTGCCAAATTATATTCTTTGAAATTCCATCTCAAGACTCGGGGTAAAAGTATATCACTTGGCTACCTCTCTGTGCGTGACAGCACAGAAGTATAAGCAGATCTGTGACATCTACAACAAGAACAGTAGGCATTAGAGAAGCAGATTGAACTGCAGTTAAAACAGTGAGAAGATCAGCGTCACCTTCTGCTTAGAATACCTGAAACCCATCTTTGGTCAAGTAGTCACCGGTCATGGCTCTGATTGCTAGTTTATTCTTGAAGTTACTTAGGAACACTTCTTTCTTGGTAGAACAGACCATATTCTGGCTAAAATTGGTCTGCAGGTACGATAGTGTCCCTTTCCGTCTCAAATGGGCGGTGTCTCTGATTGAAGGTGCTTGGTCGTATCCGTCAAAAACCACTAACTTACCTATTTCTTGAATGTGTACGTTTTGACCTATTCCTCTGTCATGGTATCCATGACTTCTTGTCCAACAGGATCTAGCTGTGTCAACGTTGACTTTTTCATCAGCCATAACTCCAGAAGTAATGTTTCACGAGCTCGGGCCTTCGGCGAAAGGGGTATTCTCAGCAAAAAAGCAAAGGAGTTTGCTAGTGTCATGGTTGTCGCGTTCAATCCTCGACTCTCTAACTTCTTTGTGCTGTTTGTTCATCTCGTAATGGACCTTGGCAAAAGTTTGCATTGATAAATTAACTTCACTGCAAATTTTTCGGACCTGCAGACACCATACCCCCCAATCTGAAAATTATCAGACACGACGGGGTAAGTAGTTTCCAGCTGTTTTATCATTGTAGCTATCGATTTAGAAGTGTCCTAAGCATTTTTATATACTCGGGATGTAAATTCCCACTGTGCCACCAAAGTATATCAAAAGTGTTTGAGGACCTTGTTTTTCATTTTTGAAAATTTTTCCGTTAGGATAACTGGGATATTTCACCTTGAAATATATGGAACCTAAGCTATTCAGGACCATATCACCAACAGCCAAAAGTTATTTATTACAGGTCCAAACCACCTGTTTCTCGCACGCCCACAAGAATTTGGAACAACTATTGAACGACATTCAGAAGAGAAAGCAATGCACTGTTTCTTTAAGCCTCTGGCAGCCACCCCTTTGAGGCATACTCCATTACAAACAAATGTTCAGTGGTCTCATTTGGCAAGAAAAAGCAACTAAATGAAGGTTAGAGTTCAAGGGTTGTAAGTTATGACCTGGGGACATATAAACTATATATAGAAAGGGTGACCGTATGGACTTAGCAGGGGGCTCATTTGACTGGTAATCAGAAGTTCTTGTGTCCATTTCAAGATTGAGAGTGAATGAAAGGTGGATTTTCCTCAAACATCGTATTTTTCCAAGATGCATCTGATAGAGATTTTGAGATGGCAACTTGTTGTCGTAGAAACTCCGAAAAAGGCTCATTCGATTGGAAATTGAAAGGGCTAGTGCCATTTTTTGTTATTCAAAAGTAACTGGAGGGCAACTAGTCCCCTCCTCCCTACACCCATCAATTCCCAAAACATATCAAATCAAAATCCGGGACAACAATTTTGTTCAGTGTAGTTGAAAGGTCTGGAAATTATGTCTTTGACAACCCCCATACCTTCTCAAGACCAGAACATAATTTGTACTTTTCTGAGAAAAAAATTTGTTGTGGATTGTCAGTTAAGTATACACGTACTGATATATATTCCTTAAATTTAGAAAAGATAAAACACTTTAAACGTATTTTGTCATTCAATGTCGTAGGATGAAAGGATTATAATGGCTTTTGAGTCTTCAACGGGAGTGAACGCAAAACAGATATTTTTCTTAAAAAACAACAAGACAGGATAAGTTTATTCTAAAATAAGATTAATAACTGATAATTGTATGTTACAGCTATTATAGCTATTAAGCTATTATATTAAGAAATTTATATTAATAAAAAAGTAATCCAAAGATCACAAAGCAAGGCCTTTGGGATTGACACAACCCCCTAGAGTCACGGGGCCAGGCAGTGGCAGATTCAGGGGAGGGTGTGCGCCCCCTCCCTTCGATGTAGTAGTGGATTTGTGGTTGGGTCCGCCCGCTCTCGTTTGGGAAGAAAGTTATTTTTTGTAATTGGTTTTTAATAGTTTAGTTTTTAATAAGTTTTAATTATTAAGACTTTTTTTTTGCAAAAATGTTTGAAGCAAGGCTTTAGTTACTTTGTGTGGTCTCTGTTAAATTTTACGAATGACACAAACTTCCACAAAGTATTTTAATTAAATTTAGGTTTATCAAGGGAATCTATCCGTTTTACCGCGAAAGCCAACTGAGAGGCCAAAATCTTCATTTCGTAATTACATGGAGGGAAACTTAAAATCCTACCTTCTTTAGACTGTTGAAATGACATTTCAGGATTGTGCTGTCACAACGGGGCTGAAAAGCAAAATATTAAAAAAAATTTACTGTCCAAAATTTGCTGTTGAGTCTTGCTATGGCACTGAGGCAAAGAAATTGATATCAATACTTTTATTTGGTTGTCTATTTTGGTTTATCTGCGAAGCAGGGTGGTTTTTACAACTTTTTTGTTTTTTAGGGGATATGTATGATAGAAAGTAAATGTATGAGGAGTGCAAAAATTATTAATTTTTAAGTTTTGGATTTTAGTGAGTAAACGGTGGCCACTTTACTGCCTATTTTCATCTAATTAAAGCTCTCCCTATATGACAAATCACCTCTGTTCATCCTAAGATATTGAAATAAAGACCATACTCTTTAAACTTTAATAAAGGTTCGTATAAGTATATACTTAAAACTGAGTATATTAGGCAAAATACTCCTTCAAAGGTTGGAGTAATCATTTAAGAAGAAAAGATTTTCGAAAAATTGTTCATAAAAGAAGGCAAATAATTATGTGTATATTTTTTTTTATCTAGACGTTATAGATGGTTCACTGAAATTCTCAGTTTGAATCAGCAGAATAACATTTGGTTTTAACATTTACAAGCGAAATGATGAAAAAAGGTGGAAATTCACACCACGGAAACGAAATGCAACAAGAATATTACTTCAGAATTTCTCATCTTCTCAATACCAACCAGTCACAAAATATAGCTCTGTTTTTGTATAGGAGTTGTATATATTTATCCAAAAATTGATAAACTGCTATATATATATATATATATATATATATATATATATATATATATATAGCTCAGGATGTTTATACTCATTTTGATACATGCCATCCAATCATGTTACAACGAATAGTTGTTAGTGAATAAAAATTTATTATAGGACAATTATTATCATAGGACATAATGCTAAAAGAATTTCAAATTTGTTTTTTTGAATTCATATGCATCTAATGAAAATTTTGATATTGCCATTTGTTGTCTTACAAACCTCAAAAGGAGCTGATTTGATTGGATCATCAATCAGAATTTTGAAATAACCATTTTGTTCATTGTAATTGAAAGTTCCAGAAACTCAATCTTTGAGGATGCCATGGCGAAATATAAGGTAAATGTTGAAAGGGCAATCTTACACACTTATGAGAGGACTCTTTGGATTGGTAATCGGAAGTTCCAGTGCCCTTTTTAAGATTCAAAGTGATAAGAGGGTAGATACCCCCTCCCCCAACACACTTTGTACTTTCCCAAAATGTATCTGATACTAATTATTAGATGGCTACTTTTTGTCGAAGAAACTTCAATACTAGCTAATTCGATTGAAAATTGAAAGAGCCAGTGCCCATGTTAATAGTCGAAAGTTATCGGAGGGCAACTAACCCTTCTCCCATGCCCACTATTTCTTCAAACACATCCAATAAAATTTTGAGATAGCCATTTTGTTCAACATAATTGAGAGGTCCGGAAATTATTCCGGACCTTCCGGACAAGGGTTGCCCTGAGAGCTCTCTACTGGCTAAAGTCTAAAGTCTCGTTTGCTGTATTTCATGGGAAAGGGGAAGTTTTTAATCCTGGGTGTGTCCAAAATATATAAGGGAATTAAGGTCGTGCTCCAGAGATGGTGAGGAGAGTGCTGAACCAAGTCAAAATACAGTGAGTACATCCGGGCTATCAAAAGGGCGTACCTGTAATATCTTCGGAACTGCTGAGGGTATTAACTTGAAAAATTCAGGACCACTGCTGCTGCTTCTACTACTGTGATTGCAGCTTCGACTAGCTGCAACTTTGACGGTGACTACTCTGCCTTTGCTGGTGACTACTGTGACTACGGCTGCTTAAGCTCACTACTCCGGCTGCTATTACTTAGGACTGTTACTATTCCTACTTGCAACTAGTCTTCGGAAATTTTGAGGAGATGTCTACCAAAATCAAAACATGCTACGTGTATGCTGGTTGTAAAAAGTGTGCAGTATCAATATCTCAGGAAAGGCTTAGGATATTGAATGAAAGCTTTCAGGGTAGGTCGGAAAGTGCTTAGAAGGGCAAAGAGACACCCTGTCCCTTTTAGATGCTTCCTTCAACAACGGCTAAAACTCTTAAATTGCCACTTTGTTGAAAATTATTCAAAAGGTCAAATAGCTATGCCTTTGGTGATTTCATGCCCCCAAATCCTTCGGATAAAGGGTTGTAAATAATGAAATTTGACCGTGGTTTACGTACATGTTTTATCATTGGGAAAGTGGAAACCTTTTATTCGTGGGTGTGTCCACAAAGGCTAGGGTAATAAGGTGAACTTCAGGGTATCTTGAGGAAATGTTAAAATAAATCAAAAGACATTATGTGTTGCAAGGCTATCGAAAAGTTGCATCTCCAATATTTTTTGGAGTAGCTAAGGGTATTAACTCGGAACTTTCAAGACCACAATTGATGCCACTAGTGTGACTATTTGTGAGTGCAACGATGACTACTTGCAAATGTGACTATTTGCATATGACTATTGAATACTGTGACTATTTGAATACTTGCAATGACTACTTGCAAATGTGACTATTTGGGACATCGATTACGAATACTTGTGACTGGAACTAAAACTACTTATGACTGTGAATGCTTTCTACGACTACTGTCACTACTTGCGAATTTGATTGCAACTGCTAGGAACTGTGAGTAGAAATGCCTGTATTAGGGACTAGTTTCATAGACGACTATTACTACTTGCAACTATAACACTTTGTAACTCCGCGTGCTAACGACGATGACTACTTGTGACTGTGACTGCGACCGGTTGAGAAACCAACAGAAAATGCTACTTGACTGAGAGAGATGGCACCTTCGGACTAAAAACCATTAAATCAGAGAGAAACTTTGCTCATACGGAGCCTACCAGCTCGACAAATGCTGAAAGTCAGTTCAAAAGTTTTATCATTTAATTAATCTTCTTGCTTCGAGAGTTTCTTTGCTTTGATTGACAGACTGGTTGAGAAAAGGGAAGAAACGTTTCATTGTCTCATAGAAGTAATCGGATCAAATTTCTATAAAAAAAATTGCTTATATATGTTTTGTCTTGCATTTTTTTTTTGACGATTATTAAGCAAGCTTTTTCAAGTGAAAAACAATTGCTTGTGATATTCTTCACTTTGAATAGCCCATGAAAATTTTGAAATACGACCCAGGAATTGATATCGGATTTTACTTACTAAAATCGAATGGAACTAATGTTTTACTTTGTTTTTTTTTAAGAAAGAAAGGGTTTATTCATCAATAATAAACACAACAAAATCTGAATCAAAGCTTGTTTAGGTAACAATCACCCCACTAGGCCTGTATATAAATCAACTTATGAAAGATAACGACAATTAAACACCAAAACAAAACAAGAAACAAAAAGATCAAGTAAAAAACTATTCGGTTCCTCCTATCATCAATCCATCAAACCGAAAAAACCAATCAATTTGATTATTACGATCATTTTTATTTATTATTAGTTTACTCATTAAATTGTTAGTCGGAGTAATTTTAAGATAGTCGAAATACTAAATATGAGGAGAAAAAAGAACAGGCCAGGACTATCAAGCCCACCGTGATGGTCTGAGGGGGAAACATATTTTTCAAGGGAGACCAGTCTTACTAAACCATTTGCATAACGCCTAGAAACTAGCAGAAAATTCTAACTGACTGAGAGAGATGGCATCTTCGGAATAATAATCATAAATCAGAGAGAAACCTTGATCTTAAGGAGCTCCGACGTTCTTGGTGCCTTTTGGAAATTCTGAATTCCTTTTGGAAATTCCTTTTGGAAATTCTTTTGGAAATATCTTCAAAAAGTAACATGACAAAGGTCATCCGTCATATGTAAGTTTATAGTTCAACATTTGGCCTTCCTGACGGGCAAAACAAGGTGTTGAATAAAAAAAAATTTCGAATCGGAGAAGAACTCCTATTCGTATGTCCCTATTATTATAAATTCATAATTGAGCATCACCTTAAACTTACATATTGAATAGCTGAGTATAAGCTTTGCTATGCTATAAATTAACTATATAGCTTGTCTCCCTAGTGGAGATAACATTCTAGTTTACGGGCTTTTTGATATCTTGGAAAGTAGTTGACTTACGTCAATAAAACTCCCGGGTATACGGCCATACCCCTAATGATCTCCTGGGAAAATATTTTTAAGAACCTTTATGCTACAAGAGTTAAGCTACATTACCTTACCTTAGACCTTAGATCCTCCTGTGCCTCCAGTGGCGCCCAGGGTGTCCAAGAAAAGTCTCCAGTCGTCTCTGGTTTTTGCAGATGCGACGATGTCTTCCCACTCTGGCTGTATTGAGGCGTGAAGGTGCCGTAGGTCGTTGTTGTAGGTACGACGGAGTGTACTTTTGGGTGTAGCTCCACCAGTGCCTTCGTATGGCCTCGATGAGGGACGGTTGACCTGTTATGTCCTAATGCGCTCGTTCGTTACCTTCTGGGTCCAATGGATTCCGAGAAGTCTACGTTTCAATTTTCAAAATAGATAAGCAGCTCAATTTAGACACATAAAAAGAGAGTTCAGTCTCATATCTTTGCTTAATGCAATTTTTAAGGTTTTGAAGTTGTCTAAATCTCTTTCTTAAATTTCTGAAAAAAACTTAAGATTCTATTGATTTAATGGAGCCAAAAAAAACTGAGTTCCTGATTATAGATCGTTTCAAGCAGTGATGCCATTTGGGAAGGGCAGAGGGGGGCCATGGCGCTCTCCTGATTCCTGGAGGGGCTCAATTTCATTCACGTAATTCTTTGTTTATTCGTCCTTGTTCTACTTTTTTCTCTTATTTTACCGTATTTCTACAGTGAATTATTACTAAATAGCAAATTCAAGATACTCGACGATTATTGCATTTAAAGAAAGTATCTTGTTTTTGCTGTTCTCCCTAATTAATCTATGATCACCCTTTTGGCAGGGGTTCGTAAAATCCTTTCTGGGCTCGGAGACATTGAAATATCTCCAGTAATTAACGAATCCCGTCAGTCGGCACATTTATGCATAAGCTAGAATCTGGAAAAGAGGGGTAAAAAGACCAAGGTATCATTCCAGTTTTGCATTTAGCTTCTCGTTAGGCCTTCATTAAATAAAGAACCGTGAAACAGTGTTGAGTTGTGTTCAAGTTCAAATCGGATTATTGAAATATGAGTTCATCCGGTTCGAGTGGTTCAAAAAAAGGAAAATAAAAGCCCAAAGGAAAGAAGAAGAATAAAGATGCAGCGACGATTGGCTTCGTTTTTCAAACCAACTGCAAGTAAATTTACCACATTTTAGGGGACAACTCATCGGCAAACGAAGTTTTACTGACAAACGAGAAGACCCTGAACGTGAGACACTCTGAGGAAACACATTTGCGCAAACCACAAACGGAACAAACAGTACCGATTTGTCCATGAACCCGTATAATAGCCCCTGCCAACCAGTTTTGACTGACTATCCTGCCACCGCCATCAGGAATCGCAAACAAAAATTTAACAACTCCTATTTCTTGGCATACCAATGACTTGAATATTCGATAGAACAGAAGTCGGTGTTCTGTTTCAATTGCCGATATTTCAGTTGATCCTCACTAAGATCAGGCGAAAGGTATGGAGCTAGAGCATTCTTTGACGTAGGACTTCGAAAGTGGAAATACATATCTGAACTGATACAGCAGCACGAAAACAGCAACTGGCACAAGGCATGTACCATTTATTTGACTCAGTTTAAAGCTATTGAGACGGAGGTGGCTAAATCTGTTGCGTCGTGCCCTTCCAAAGAACGCGAAAAGGAAATACTAGAGAATAGATAGTAAGTAAAAGCTCTACTAAAACCTACAAAATTACTTGGAAGGCACCGTCTTGCGTCTCGCGGCCATGATGAAAGAGAGTCTAATGCCAATCAAGGGAATTTCCTAGAGAAAGTAGATCTTTGATGAAAAACTCTCGTATGACTTGACTTACTTTTTGACTTAAGTCTCCTGCCGGGCACTGCTCGGCGTAGAGAGTGACGTCTGCCTCCTCCACCCACTTCGGTCCATGGCGAGTATTTGCTCTTCGCCCTGTCTGATGTTTGCCATCGCTAAGAACTCGGACAGGCTGTCGGACCAACGTTTCTTCGGTCGGCCTCGAGGTCGCTTCCAACCAACTTTGATTGGGTCGAAGTCATAGATCATCTTTGTGGGTAGATGTGGTGGCATTCGAAGCAGATGCCCGAACCATCGTAAGGTTCGCTTGGCTGCTTGAGACGAAAACCAAGACTGCTTTGTGAGCTGCAGAAGCTTTTCATTGCTGACGAAGTCAGACCATCGTAGGCCCTCAATCCTCCTCGGGCTCTTTGCATGAAATACGTCTATTTTCTTGAGGGTTGCAGCTGATGAAAAACTCTCGTATGACTTTACTTACTTTTTGACTTAAGTCTCCTGCCGGGCACTGCTCGGCGTAGAGATTGACGTCTGCCTCCTCCACCCACTTCGGTCCATGGCGAGTATTTGCTCTTCGCCCTGTCTGATGTTTGCCATCGCTAAGAACTCGGAGAGGCTGTCGGACCAACGTTTCTTCGGTCGGCCAAGATTAGAGTAAGCATAAACTGAGATTTTTAGTATAATTTTCAGCTTCCAAGCAGCCATTCAGATGATAGTTTTGGTTTGAGTAGTAATGTCCTTAAGAAAATTGGTAATTTTTTTCTAAACCCATCTCACACATAACTAGTCTCTCTCTTTCTTCTGGTGATTTCTTCATTTATGTAAAGTTTCTAATGTTGTAGCTTTGCATAAAAAAGATTCTTCTTCTCTAATTTTAAACTTTAGACCTATTTCACTTCTTCCCGTCATCTCTAAGGTTGTTGAAAAAATAATGTATCGTACACTCTCTTCATTTGTATTTGGTACTAATAAAACTGAAGGAAATTCTTTCATAACTAACCACCAGTATGGTTTTCGTCCCAATTTCTCTACCTCGTATGCACTTTCAGATTCAACAGAATTTGCACGTGTTAATCTTGACAAGGGCTTGCGTGTCTTGGGTCTATTACTTGACTTTTCAGAGGCATTTCATATTGTGAACCACTCTTTTCTTTTGTCTAAACTATCTTTATTTGGAGTGCATAGAGTCCCACTAGCATGGTTAAGGTCTTACTTCTCAAGGAGATCTCAGCATGTTTCGCTGTAGTTCCTCCTCTACTTTGCCTATATTGTCTCCTATCCGCAAAATGTGGAATTCTGAATTTTTTTTTTTTGCCAGAAGACAGATCACGGATGCGTGTTTATTTGTTTTGTTGTTGTTGTTGTTTTTTTCCCCAGGGATGATCGTATCGACCCAGTGATCCTAGAATGTCGCGAGAGGGCTCAGTCTAACAGATATGAAAAGTTCTAGTGCCCTTTTTAAGTGACCAAAGATATTGTAGGGCACCGAGGCCCCCTCCCACGCTCATGTTTTTACTAAGGTCACCAGATCAAAATTCAGAAATGAGCATTTTGTTCAGCATAGTCGAAAAACCTTATAACTATGTCTTTGGGGACGACTTACTCCCTCCTACAGTCCCCGTGGGGGGGGCTATATGTTAAAAACTTTGGCCATCACTAGTGTTTACGTATATTAATGGTTATTAGGAAGTGTAGAGACGTTTTCAGGTGATTTTTTGGTTGGGGCAAGGGTTGAGAAGAAGGGGTTATGTGGAGGGAACTTCCCATGAAGGAGCTTACGATGGAGGAAGAAAATTTCCATGAAGAGGGTACAAGATTTTCTAACATAATTTTAAAAAACAATGAAAAATAAATATGGCGAAGTTTTCTCAACTGAAAGTAATGAGCAGCATTAAAACTTAAAACAAACACAAATTATTACACGTATGAGGGGTTCACCTCCTCCTAATACCTCGCTCTTTACGCTAAAGCATTTTTATTAATTTCAACTATTTATTCTGCGGCCTTTGTGATTCAGGGGTCATTCTTAAGAAATTGGGACACAATTTAAGCTTTAGCGTAAAGAGCGAGGTATTGACGAGGGGCGAACCCCCTCATATACGTAATAAAATAGATGAATGTAGAAGTTCGCTATGTAAGCTAATTCGTAAGTTACGTATATCATTTACAAATAAAAACGTTTGTAAAAAAATTAAAAGTTCTAGCTGCCTTTTGAAGTAGCCAAAAAATTGGAGGGCAATTAATCCTCCTCCTCCGCTTCTTTTTTCTCAAAATCATTCGATCAAAACTATGAGAAAGCCATTTAGCCAAAAAAAAAAAAAAAATCGTTTTGCGGAGAACCTAAATCAAAAATATGTATTAATTCAAAAAAGTTCAGAAATCAAGTAAAAAAACAAGTTTTCTTTAACTGAAAGTAAGGAGCGACATTAAAACTTAAAACAAACAGATAATACTCCATATATGGAAGGGGCTGTTCCCTCCTTAACTCCCCGCTCTTTACGCTAAAGTAATTACTGTTTTAAAAAGTAGAGTAAAGAGAAAGAGTCAAACTTTAGCGTAAAGAGCGGGGCGTTGAGGAGGGAACAGCCCCTTGCATATGTAAAGTAATTTCTGTTCGTTTCAAGTTTTAATGTCACTCCTTACTTTCAGCTAAAAAAACTTGTTTATTTTTTATTTAATATTTTACTCTAAAGACAGATGAGATAAAACAAGTGCTTGTCATGCTACGCTTATAGAAGATCCCAATATGTCTTTTTTCATTGATGAAAGACATGGAAAAATAAAAAAAAGAAGATAAAAAAAAATATGTGGAGCTCACAAGAATAACTGTGATAATTCAATAATAATCGAATAATTCACAAGAAGCATAAGAGATAAGAAGCTATAGCATAAGAAGCTATCAGTTTAAATAATTAAGACCAATAATCTTTTAGTCTTAAGGCTTACTGCAGATAAGAAGCTATAAGTTTAAACAATTAAGACCAATAATCTTTTAACCTTACGGCTTACTTCATTCCATTGATTTCTATAAAAATCTTGCCAAATTTTAATTAACTGCAATGGCTACATTATCGATTTTATCTTATCCTGCCAACGAAGATACTTCATCACCAAGATGTCTTGTTCATGTAATATAGCATAGGATAATATTTATACGATATGCAATATAGAACAGAATAAAACTCAGATCGGTATTTAACGAATTTTTTCTTCAAGTTATAAACAGTAAAAACATAACTTTTTTTTAACTCTTTGGCTGCTAAAATAAACAAACATTTATAAAAAAAATCAATTATTGTATGTTATTCAAACATTGACAGAATCGTATTGACAGAATTTAGTCATTGGAAGAATCTTCTTGAATTAGTGTAAATGGTTTTCACCAAGTTAGTATTTATTATCATTAAATGGCTTTTACCACTTCAAAAATGTGACGTTTAATTTTTTTCCAATTATTTTGAACTTAGTATTTTTTTTTTTAATATTCTGGAATCCCTAGAATAAAGATAAGTACCTATATATAAAGCTATGGTCTGGGCTTTACTATATTTTATGCTGCACCAAATATGTTGGCTTGGCAGCTTTAGTTTAGTACTGAGCTTGTGATAAACACCTATATATAACCATTATTGTATTTCAAACCATTGTAATGACAATGGCTATTTAGCTTGTGAATCGTTTTTTGTCGCATTTTAATGTTCATTCCTATTACCTTTTTTTCTCATGTGTTTTTTTCTTCATTTCTATTTTATTTTTTGTGATATTCTTTGTTTTCGAAGCATTCAAAGTTATATTGGATAACTTCGTGTCATATTTTATTGATTACAGGTCAGGTGTGAATTTTCTAGAAATTAAATAAAAAAACAAGTTTTTTCAACTGAAATTAAAAAGTAACATCAAAACTTAAAACAAAGAGAAATTATTACATATATGAAAGGGGTTGCCTCCTCCTCACCACCTCGCTCTTTAGGCTAAAGTTTTTTAGTACTTTTGAAAAAAGCTTATTGTTCCAATTAAACGACCCTTGTGTTTCAGGAGTCGTTCTTAAGCAGGTGGGACAAAATTGAAAGTTTAGTGTAAAGAGCGAGGGGTCGAGTAGGAGGCAACCCCCTTCATATATGTAATAATTTCTGTTCGTTTTAAGTTTTAATGTTCCTTCTTACCTCCAGCTAAAAAAAACTTAATTTCTGATCGTTTTTTAAATAGCCCTAGGAAATCTGGCCCCACCTCCACGGAAAAATGGCCTCCCTACAAATACATCCTCTAAGCAATTCAATCCCAGTGAGAATCTACCCAGGACAATTACCCTTAACCACGCGTAAAGTTGAGACGGAAAAGAGAAAGCAAGAAATGTAAAACTAATTCTATATGGGAATTCCAGCAAATTCCTCCAGTGTATAATTTCCTCTGACAACTTTACCCCCTGGAAACTTCCCTCCCCACGGAAGTTCCACCGTGAAAAAAAAAATATATCTTCCCACCCTAAAATGTATGTATGCTTCCCAATAACAAACAAACGTAAACAATGGGTAATTTTCATAACTGAAAGGCCTTTCCCCTTGGGCTGTGGGGGGGGGTCATAGTGTATCCAAAGGCATAGTTAGAGGGCGTTTCAACTACGATGAACAAAATACCTATCTCAAGTTTCAATCCGACGATTCTAAAGAAAAAGAGGTGGGAGAGGGGGCTAAGTTGCCCTCTAATCCTTTTTGGTCACTTAAAAAAGGCACTAAAACTCTTAATTTGTGTTCAAATGAGCCCTCTAACAATATTCTAGGACCACTGGGTCGATAAGATCACCCCTGGGAAAAAACCTAAATAAACACGCATCCGGAATCTTTCTTCTGACAAAATATACAAAATTCCACATTTTTGCAGATAGAAGCTTGAAAACTCAACAATAGGGTTATCTGATACGCTAAATCTGATGGTATGGTCTAATTAAGATTAAGATTCTGTGACTCTTATGGGGTGTGTCTCCCTTTTTTCGAAAATCAGGCAAATTTCCTCAGGCTCGTAGCTTCTAATGGGTAAGACTAAACTTAATCAAACTTATATCATTGAAATCAGCATAAAAATCCAGTTCCTTTGACATATCTATTGGTATAAAAATTCCGTTTCTTAGAGTTCCGGTTACTTTGAGCTGTGTCACTTCTTACTTACATTTTTTTACCACAAAAAGTCTGAAACTTCTTTGCTTATCATTTATGCTTTTAAAACACAATATATCTCCTGTTTTAACTGACACTCCCCAAAGTCTTAGTTAAATTTCAAACTTCTCTGAGAATTTTCTCTGCTTAGGAAGCTTCAGAAACGGTTCCAATACATGAAAAAGGCAGGAAGCAAAACCGTGAAATAGTTCTTATACTAAACCAAAAATGTAATTTATCCACATCATCGAGAGATTTCCATACATGTCCATTTATATATCACTGGAAGTTTATCTTCTTCAAATTTGACAAGGAGTGTATATCTCATTCATCATGGATGATAGTTTTCCTGATATTGTATATACAATAAATATTTAGTGTATTTTTGTATAGAAGGCAGGCAATCCAATTTTGTGATTTTTTTGAATTTTCTTATGATCCATTTTGTGACTTGCATTAGGGTTCTGGTAAAATTTCTTCATTTAAATCAAGACATGAAAAACACTTCTTTGTTATGAAGCAGGGTAAGAGATGGCTGCTAGTGAGTATCATGGTTCGATTTCTTTTTCTCTTCTTTTTCTTATTATTCGTCTGAATTTACCCTCTTGTCTGTTTTTTTCTGTGTGTATTGTTGATTTAACTAGAGTGATTTAATCAGCTGAACAATTGCACATAGGTCAGCTGACCTTATAAAAATGGTTGTTTCTTAGTTTTATTCGTCTCATTGTATATTCAAGTTAAAATGAAGGTGCTGTAAGGTTTGATATAAATAAAGGCTGCATATACATTATTTGTGAGCAGTTTGTGATTCTTTTGAACTAATAATTTATTAGCTTTCAAATAGTTAGTGGCTAAGGTGCAAGGAAATCGTTTTCTACATTCGTTCAGAATAATTTTTACTCTTTTGGAAGTCGGAAAGAAATTTTCTTGAGACTGAGACAAGTTTCTAAGATCAAATGAAGACTTTTTTAGTGCTAACATTTTTTTTAATGCGAGATATTTTTTCTGGATACCCCCTTTTTAAACTTCTTTTTCTTTGTTATTTTAAAACAGTAATAATTTTTACTCAGCTCTGGGATTCTCAGATGAATAGTATATTCGTTATGATGATTTATTATAGGGTGTTAACAATTTCTCTGGCTTTCTACTTGCAGATATTTAAATAGTTCACGTTTTAGGTCCGACTCTGCTGTTAACAAGCAATATGTCGGCTTGTTTTTCTTGCTATCTTTCTTTTCTTACCGAAGTCATTCTGCTCAGATTCCAGTTCTTTTCATTACTCTTAGTTCTTTAGTCTTTAGTCTTGTTCTTTTCATTACTTTCATTACTGCTAAGGTCTTAGAACTCAATAATTTCAATTGAAAGTGCCTAAATTTAATATTTTCTGCCTTAAAAACTGAACAAACCACTTTGATTATATTTCATCAAAATTGCTTTCTAACCAAACACGTAAGATTAGCATAAACATGCAGGTGAGCAGGATTTACTTTTGAATGGGGGTTAAACTAACATCATTATTTGATAATTGAATGTGAAGTGCCCACGATTTTGGGACTACAGGGGGTTCACACACCCCAAGGTACACCTCAGCGTACGTACCTAAACGGAAATACCAATAAAACGCTCTGTAGCCAGACTCACCAATTCGTCTATGGGTCAAGTACGTAATGTTAGATTTGCAGTAAAATTTTACGAAGCGTTTCATAGCTTATTATGGTCATACAGTTTCTTTTGCACTAATGACACAGGGTTCAAGGCGATTCAAGTAAGAGTCTTATAACAGTTTAGAGAAAGTGGCTTTAGTGCTTCTTAGTGCAGAGTTTGACAGTATTGTCCAGCTGCATCCAAATTCGCATTTTCCTACATTCTTCGCATAAGGTCCAAACTGCTGTACAAATTATGGTGGAGTGGGGAAGCATGAAGGAGAAAAATTGTCCACCAGATTTATCTTCTTCTAGATTCTGAATAATTTCGCTTTCATATCTTCAATAAAGGATGAAAATTCTCTTTCACCCTCCCCCCCACTACATAGTGCCAATTGGAGGGCAGTGGGGATTTATTACCCTTTATATTTTATTGCCTCCCTCTAGATTCTGGAAGATACCTTGTTTGTTACCTTTATTGACAAAAAAACAACCTCCCCCCTTGTTTTTTCAAACGAATGTTTTGTATCTTTTAAAAAAAAGTTAGAAAAAGGATCTTTTCCCATCTTTAATGTTTTGTAATTTGGCAACCTTGCCCCTCCCACATTTTTGTGCATTGGTATGCCTGGCACTAAAGTTTAAAAAATACTAGTCGTAACTAAGTTAATGTTTTAATATTTAGTTCAGCAAAGAACAAATTTACTTCAAAAACTATCAAAAACTAGCTAAGGCTTCCTTAAAGACGGTCTTCTCTCTAATTTTATTACTTTATCCAATTTATCATTTATACACCAACCAAGAATTTCGGTATTCAAGCTTTTAGATTTCGAAGTTCTGGTAATATGTTTATTTGATATTCGGTGCCTCATATGAAAAGATTTCTTTTTAGAGGTAAGCAATATTTTCCATAAGTAATCAAATAGATCATGGCAGCGATCGCTAAGTAAGGAGCGATACTGCTCAATAGTAACCAAAACTCTAACAAATGAAGTTTGGGTATCAATGGATATACAAAATAAACTGGGGTTCCGCGGGGTGAATATTTCACAGACAGAGAAGTCACAGAGGATGAATTTATCAGGGGAAATTTTACACAGGGGAAATTTGCCCGAATTCCTATACGTAATTCTTCTCATGCAAAGCTCTCTCTATGCCAACCCAGTTTCACTCGTGGAGATGTTAAGAGTAATTCTCTGGGGTAAATTATATAATAGTGAAGAATAATTTAAGAATAGTTGAAAGCTGAATTAATACCAAAGTCAAGAAGAAATAAAGTCACAATGTAAACCCAAATTAAAGCGAGCAGATATTACTATGAATGAACTAGTGAAAGGTCTAACGCATATTCATTTTTATTTAAAACGAACAAAATTAATAAGAGATGGGGCGTTGCCCTCTTCAGTCCTCCTCATATGCAAGAGGATATATGCAACAATTAATATATATTTTGGACAATGTTCAAAATATTATTTTGAAGAAAGAAAAAAAAAATTAGGATACTAAACAGGATTGCAGGTGACAGCCAAAGACTTTTAGAATGAAGACTTTTACAGCAATCCATTTAAATTTACCTTTGAAAAGAAAACTTTTTTTCAAAAAGTATTTTTCGTTTGAAATCCACATCATTAATAAGCATAGAAAATTAATTCCCGAAAAAAAAATTAATAAAGTATCGATTGACCAAGGCTTAACCATTCTGTTTGGTTTTAATGGACTTAATTCCACTTTTTGTGTGGTTCTTTCAGCGAATTAAATAAAAAAAACAAGTTTTTTTTAACTGAAAGCAAGGACCGACATTAAAACATAAAACGAACAGAACTTACTCCGTATATGAAATGGGCTGTTTCCTCCTCAACGCCCCGCTCTTTACGCTAAAGTTTGACTCTTTCTCTCAACTCTACTTTTTAAAAAAGTAAAAAACTTTAGCGTAAACAGCAAGGCGTTGAGGAGGGAGAAACCCCTTCCATATATGGAGTAATTTCTGTTCCTTTTATGTTTTAATGTCGCTCCTTACTTTCAGTAAAAAAAAACTTCTTTTTTTATTTCATTTCTGAACATTTTTGAATTAATGCATGTTTTGATTTTGGCTCTCTGCACAAGGAATAATCAAAACGAAATTTGCATATTAATTTATTTTATTAGCTAAATGGCTAAATGACTTCTCATAATTTTGATCGGACGATTTTGAGAAAAAAAAGTAGCGGGGGAGTAGGCCTAGTTACCCTCCAGTTTTTGGTTATTTAAAAGTCAACTAGAACTTTTAATATTTTACGAACGTTTTTATTAGTGAAAATATACGTAACTTACGAATTAGCTTACATAACAAACTTCTACGTTCTTATGCCTTTTTCTCCGTATATGAGGGGGTTCACGTCCTCGTCAATACCTCGCTCTTTTCACTGAAGCTAAAATTTTGTCCCTATTTCTTAAGAATGACCCCTGAATCACAAAGGCTGCAGAATAAATAGTTGAAATTAATAAAATTACTTTAGCGTAAAGAGCAAGATTTTAGGAGGAGGTGAGCCCTTCATATGCGTAATAATTTCTGTTCGTTTTAAGTTTTAATGATGTTCCTTACTTTCAGTTGAAAAAACTTTTTCATATTTATTTTTTTCATTATTTTTTAAAAAAATGCTAAAAAATCCTACGCCCCCTTCACGAAAATTTTCTTCAACCATGACGAATTCCGTCATGGAAACTTTGCCCTGCATAAGACCCTCCCCCCAACCCCTCCCTGTATTTTGTAGCTTGTTTTTAGTGTTGTTATTTTTTAGTGTGGGTTTCTTGGGGGAAATGTAAACTCCCAAGGACTAAGGCATGGGGCATTTCTCCTCTTTCTTATTTTTGAGAAACAAACTTAAAAGAAATTAAATTCATAAATATGTTAGTCCTAAATATTGCAATTATATATTTAAGATACATCCTGTATTGGTTAGGAGACAAGCCCTGAGCTGTTAACTGTTGTTTGCTATAGTCCAAATTTGGAAAATACCAAATTTCAAATGTTTGACGTCACGTTTTATAAACCTTTGTAATTTATAAGTCTTGATTACTTAACTTAAGCCACCTCCCCTCAAGCTATTTGGTTTAACTTTTTTGGTAGACGCCATTCTACCACAGAAGACAATGACGAATCACAAAATGGTTTGCACCCTCCCCCAACAAGAAAAACAATTCGAGATAGTTTATAGGCTTTCGAACCACATTTGACGACACTGGGATCTAATTGACAAAATTCCAGCCATCCTCTTAAGCATATTGCTGGAATGTATAAAGGAATGCTGCTGATAGGAAGAGCAATTAGGCAAATATCCTGTTTAGGCTCTGACATTTCAATCTGTCTACAATCTTTAGAATGTATCGCTTGGTTGTGACTAGATCTATCTTCGATCTGTCTTCATCAAAGGTTTGATAAGAGATTAGAAAACAAATTCGAAGACTCTTAAGAAAAAATCGAGGGTGGAGTAAAAACAATATTATCTTCGTCTTTAAAATAAATATTCTTTAAGCTACGCTTAATCTTTAAGATGCATGGTCACTACGATTCAGTAACAAAATTGTCTTTGTCACTGAATCGAAAGTAAATGTCAAAGTGATCAATAAGTTTTTTGTTGGCATTCCATCCTAGAGCGTAGATTTATATCTCCTCCACACTCGTATAATTGGACTGGTGGATTTAAATGGTCTTAAAAGATTCTTTAGAGAATAAAAGTGGTGAAGCAGTGATTATAGTGACCTTTATAGGCAGGGCCATAACCAGGATTTTTCGGAGGGTTTACAAAAGGATTTCTTGGGGAGGGGGCTTGCAAAAAAACTTTACACATTTTTACGTTTACAATCCCTACGAACACTTCGAGGGGGTTTAAACCCCATAGCCCCCCTGCATACGCCCTTGATGATAGGTACCATATGGGCCGTATCCAGGATTTTTTTGGGTGGGGAGCTTATAGAAGGGCTGTTTATGGGAGGGGTGGGTCTTGGTATCGAGAAACTTAAAAAAAACGAACCAAA
>NC_088879.1:31891283-31946283 GCF_032884065.1 Artemia franciscana | reverse complement strand
CAGGTTAGAATACTGACCAGCAAAAGAGATTTCTATTCAGAATTATAAAGTTTTTTTTGTAACTAATTTGTTTTTGTTTCCTTCCAGTTTTATTTGTTCTCTGAAAAAAGGTTTCAGAAGGTTTTCCATTCTCCATCATTCGCACATGCTAGTACCCGAATCGTTCAAGCCAATATGGCATTCTTCTAAGAGAACAGGCCTTGTATTTGAACGCATGTTGTACTTCACGGTGTAGATGGAACAATTCATGCTGTGTAGCACGCACAATCCGGTTTACAAAACTCCAAAGTTGGAAAGTTTTCGGTTGTCACACAGAAATGTCTATGTTTGAAGAGAAATTTTATGTTGGCTGAAAAAAAATTCAATATAAAATTGATTTTAAACTATTCAAACACTTTCCTTTTCAATAAAGTCTGATGTTTTTATTCTTCTGAAGGAACAAACATATTACTACAGAGAATTACAAATCCATTTCATCTATCAATTTCACGCTTCTGCTTTTCGTAAAAAATTTCCAAGTTCTTATCAATTCAATAGAGAGAATGATGAAGTGAGATAAAAGCTATTCCAAAGTCAGTTTTATGTCAGTCTTACCTTTGTTACCCTCTGCACAAGTAAGATGGTTTTCCAGGAAAAGTATTCTTTAGTATCTTTCTAAAATGAAAAAAGAGGCGATACAATTTCGAGGGAGCTGAAATCTTACTTACAATATCCATTTTTCAACAATAGTGGATATCTAGGTTCGTCTATATAATAGGCATTTTTTCCTTTTCATTAAATTCAGTATTTCTCATTAAGCTCAGTCATAATTGTTGTCGGGGTGTCGTAGTTTGCGAATGTCGGTACTACGGTATCTTGGTGGATCTTAAGTTTTTGAGTGGATATGCGAATAATGGTAAACCCTAGTAATGCTAAAGTAGAACACCGTTCTATTTTCTCATTCGTCTTAGTTTTGGAGCAATACCCCTTTACGGATTTGGAATAACTATTGGCTCAGAAAAAGGCATCTGTTTTCTAACTGTATCTACTAGTAAGTAAACTGATAGAGAAAAAGGGATTATGAATTAAGGTAATGTGATTCACCGCTTTTTTCTGCACTTCACCGCTTAATTTGGTTCTTCTAGTTGACATTTTTTCTTTATTTTTTTCCATCTGTCTACGTTTGTTTTTTTCGGTTCTCTCTCCTTAAGTGTTTTCTATGTGTTTGATACATATGTTATGCATTTGTATTTGTATTTTTACGTCTCCTTCTATGTGTGTCTGCTCGTATTACACTTTTGTAATAGTGTGGATGAAAAATAAGTAATAATTAAAAAAGGCTAATGATCTACGTAGCTTGCATTATACTAATTAGGGGTTCTCACAAACATCTCATGCTCGAAGCAAAAATACATGCCTTCAAGTACAACTGGGAATTTGGAATAGTCAAACGAAAATTGAAGACGGTTGAGAATGGAAAACTGATGAGAAATGAAGCCAAAGATCATTTCCGAGAAAAAACTCTGTCATCTAGTGTTAATCATCATATCATTAGGTTAATTACGAAAACGTGGGTGAACTATTAGCTGGATTTACTTTTTAATGTTTACTTTTTACTTATTCTTTATAATAGATTAAAGATAAAAGAATTGGCTTTGGAAAAAAATAACAGGTATACTTCTATAATTATTTTTTTTCTATTTTTGTTTACTAGCCCATGTTTGGAAAACTAGCATGGCTCAAGCTATTCTACATAGTGGCACGAAAAACTATTACAAAGAATTCACGAAAATGCAAAGGGAGGGGCAAAAATAAAAGAACCAGTTTACTAAAAAGATACAATAGACATATTTGTGTGACTTATTTTTTACTAGCCCGAGTTCGGCATATTAAGTTAGGCCTAGATGTTCTGCATAGTAGCGTCAACTCGTTAAAATGTATGGTAGGCAAAGATTTTTTGCTTATCTATTTAAGTGAAGTTATAACAGAAGACGGATCGAAAAACTTAAAAGGAAGGGTATTCTTCTCGATTTTTAAATGCCATTACTAAAATTCTATTTTTTTAGGCTTGGTGGGAAATCATCCCCCCTCCCTATTATTTCATCCGATTCTATAACCTATACAAATATTCTGCACCAACTAATATACCCAAATCCAGAAAATTTCATGTTGGTAAGAAAATTTAAACTTTAATAGAAATTGAAATTGACTGATAAGTTAACATTAATCTTGTCTTGGGTGTTAATAAAGTTATACATCCGTCATCATTTCAGCAGGACTAATAAAAAGTTGTGATGGTGGTTAGGCTGTTGGGCTTTGTATCCAGCGAATTTACCATGAAATGATTTGGTTCTTGTGTTTTTGTGATACATTTTTCTTTTATTACCAAAATTGTCAAATGACAACGTGACATCTGTTTTTTCTATCATTGGACCAACTCTTATCATTGTTTTTTTCTTATTGTCACCGGATAAACTGTCATTGTTTGTTTCATGTCATTAGACATACTCTAATTGTTCTTTCATTGTTATTGAATAAACTGTCACTGTTTTTTTTTTCTTGCCATTGGAAAAATTGTCATTATTTTTATTTACTATTGGACAAATGATCATTGGTTTTTATTATCATTGAAAAAACTGACACCGTTTTTATTTGTTACCATACAAAATGTGTCATTGAATTTCACTATCTTCTGGCAAAATATTATTGTTTTTCAGCCATTGAATAGATGGTCATTACTAATGAGATGACTCACTGGTGAGATTTTAACATGCCTATGAATACTAAACAACAGTTGCGTTTTTACTTAGCTGTGTACCATGATCTTAGCTCGAGAGAGCTGTGCTTACAAAGGTGTTTTTATTGTATTTTAATTTTTGAGCCCTTAAACTTCGGCCTATGAATCCCCAAGCGGAAATATCTTGTAAACAAGTCATGTCAGTCTAAGCACACTAGCAGATAAAGTCCTCAAGAACGGCATTGACCTCGGCTTTGAAATTAGCTATTGGCACTAGAGCCTAGGTACTATCACAAACAGGGTTTATATTAACCAGGGTTGGATTAACCTGACCCACAGATTTATTCATACTACTAATTAGATCAAAAATATTATTTTCAAGCTCGCAAAGGCGTCTCTCACGACTTAAAATCAAACAGTTCGTAGTAACGAACTTTAGTTAGGGGCGACCCGGCTCAATAGTAAACGAAACTCTAAAAACGGAATTTTGATGCTAAAAGATACATCAAAAGAATTGGATTTTCACGCTGATTCTAAATATATAAGTTTTATCAAATTTAGTATTTGTCATCAAAAGTTACGAGCCTGATAAAATTTGCTTTATTTTGGAAAATAGGAGGAAGCACCCCCTAAAACTCATAGAATCTTAACGAAAATAACATCATCGCATTCAGTGTATCAGCGAACCCTATAGCAAAAATTTCAAGCTCCTATCTACAAAAATGTGGAATTTCGTATCTTTTGCCAGAAGACAGATCACGGGTGCGTGTTTGTTTTTTTTTGTTTGTTTTTTCCCAGGGGTTATCATATCGACCAAGTGGTCTTATAATGTTGCAAGAGGGCTCATTCTAACGGAAATGAAAAGTTCTAGTGCCCTTTTAATTGACCAAAAAAATTGGAGGGCACCTAAGCCCCCTCCGACGCTCATTTTTTTCGCAAAGTCAACGGATCAAAATTTTGAGATAGCCATTTTTTCCGCATTGTCGAAAACCATAATAACTATGTCTTTGGGGATGACCTACTCCCCCACAGTTCCTGGGGGAGGGGCTGCAACTTACAAACTTTAACCAGTGTTTACATACAGTAATGGTTATTGGGAAGTGTACAAACGTTTTCAGGGGGATTTTTTTGTTTGTGGGTGGAGTTTAGGGGAGGGGGCTATGTGGGAGGATCTTTCCTTGGAGGAATATGTCATGGGGGAAGAGAAATTCAATGAAAAGGGCGCGGGATTTTCTAGCATTACTATAAAAAAAAATAAACATGAAAAAGTTTTTTTCAATTGAAAGTAAGGAATAGCATTAAAACTTAAAACGAACAGATATTATTACGCATATGAGAGGTTCTAAAAATTCTTTAGCATAAAGAGCGAGCTATTTAGGAGGAGATAAATACCTCGCTCTTTGTGCTAAAGTATTTTTAGTAATTTCAACTATTTATTCTACGGCCTTTCTGATTCAGGGGTCATTCTTAAAGATTGGGACAAAACTTAAGATTTAGCGTAAAGAGCGAAGTATTAACGAGGGTACAAACCCCCTCATATACATAATAAAAATATAAGAATATAAAAGTTTGTTACGTAAGTTAATTCTTAAGTTACGTATATTTTTTACTAATAAAAACGTTCGTTAAAAATTAAAAGTTCTAGTTACCTTTTTAAGTAGTCGAAAAATTGGATGGCAACTCGGCCTCCTTCCCCACCTTTTATTTTTTAAAATAGTCTGATCAAAACTAAGAGAAAGCCATTTAGCCAAAAAAGAATTAATATGAAAATTTCATTTAATAATTTCTATGCGGAGAGCCAAAATCTAACGTTCATTAATTCAAAAACGTTCGGAAACTAAATGTAAAAAACCCAGTTTTCTTAACTAAAAGTATGGAGCGACATTCAAACTTAAAACGAGCAGAAATTACTCCATATATGAGATGGGTTGTCCCCTCCGCAATCCCTCGCTCTTTACGCTAAAGTTTGACTCTTTTCCACAGTTCTACTTTTTAAAAGAATTAAAAACTATCAAACAGTTCGTGGTAACGAACTGTAGTAAGGAGCGATCCGGCTCAATAGTAACCAAAACTCTAAAAAATTGAATTTTGATATCAATAGCTACATCAAAAGAATCGAATTTTAATGCTGATTTTAAATATATAAGTTTCATCAAGTTTAGTCTTAGCCATCAAAAGTTACGAGCCTGAGAAAATTTGCCTTATTTAGGAAAATAGGGAAACACCCCCTAAAAGTCGTAGGATCTTAACGAAAATGACACCATCAGATTCAGCGTATCAGAGAACCCTACTGTAGAAGTTTCAAGCTCCTATCTACTAAAATGTGGAATTTTGCATTTTTTGCCAGAAGACAAATCACGGGTGCGTGTTTATTTTTTTTTTTATTTTTTTTTTTTCCCAGGGGTCATCGTATCGACCAAGTGGTCCTAGAATGTCGCAAGAGGGGCTCATTCTAACGGAAATGAAAAGTTCTAGTGCCCTTTTTAAGTGACCAAAAAAATTGGAGGGCATCTAGGCCCCCTCCCACGCTCATTTTTTTCCCAAAGTCAACGGATCAAAATTTTGAGATAGCCATTTTGTTTAGCATAGTCGAAAATCATAATAACTATGTTTTTGGGGATGACTTACTCCCCCACAGTCCCTGGGGGAGGGGTTGCAAGTTACAAACTTCAACCAGTGTTTACATATAATAATGGTTATTGGGAAGTGTACAGACGTTTTCAGGGGGATTTTTTTTGGTTTTGGGGGTAGGGTTGAGGGAGGGGGCTATATGGGAGGATCTTTCCTTGGAGAAATATGCCATGGGGGAAAAAATTCAATGAAAAGGGCGCAGGACGAATGTGGTCACGTTAGAAAAAAACGTCAAATTAAGAGCTTAACATACAATGCTGGGTGTTCGGAGCCTCTCTATTATGGAGTATAATTTGAAAATAACACAACTATACGAGCGATAAAACATATATACCACAACCATAACTCAACTAACGAAAGAACTGCTAAGAGATAACACAACTATCAAGCGAAAACAGATGAAAACTAACGGGAAAATAAACGAACTAAGAGGTGGAAGGGGCCCAGAGAAAAAATATAATCCTTTTTCAATTTTGAGCCTAACTTCCGCAAAGGAGTAATAATGTCAGAAGCCCCGAAATACCGAATTATTTTCTTTTTAAACAGTTCGTGGTAAGGAACTGTAGTAAGGGGCGACCCGGCTCAATAGTAAACAAAACTCTAAAAAACGAATTTTGATGCTAAAAGATTCATTAAAAGAATCGAATTTTTACGCTGATTCTAAATATATAAGTTTCAATTAATTTAGTCTTTGTCATCAAAATTTACGAGCCTGAGAAAATTTGCCCTATTTTGGAAAAAAGGGGGAAACATCCCCTAAAAGTCAGAATCTTAACGAAAATCACACTATCTCATTCGGTATATCAGAGAACTCTATAGCAAAAATTTCAAGCTCCTATCTAAAAAATGTGGAATTTTGTATTATTTGCCAGAAGACAAATTACGGGTGCGTGTTTATTTGTTTGTTTGTTTTTTTCCCCAGGGGTTATCTTATCGACCAAGTGGTCCTAGAATGTCGCAAGAGGGCTCATTCTAACGGAATTGAAAAGTTCTAGTGCCCTTTTTAAGTGACCAGAAAAATTGGAGGGCAAATAGGCCCCCTCCCATGCTCATTTTTTTCCAAAAGTCAACAGATTAAAATTTTAAGATAGCCATTTTGTTCAGCATAGTCGAAAATCATAATAACTATGTTTTTGGGGATGACTTACTCCCCCACAATCCCTGAGGGAGGGGCTGTAAGTTACAAACTTTGACCAGTGTTTACATATAGTAATGGTTATTGGGAAGTGTACAGACGTTTTCATGGGGATTTTTTGGTTTGGGGGGTGGGGTTGATGGGAGAGGGCTTTGTGGGAGGATCTTTCCTTTGAGGAATATGTCATGGGGGAAGAAAAATTCAATGAAAAGGGCGCAGGTTTTTTTAGCATTACTATAAAAAAAACAATGAAAAAATAAACATGAAAACGTTTTTTCAAATGAAAGAAAGGAATAGCATTGAAATTTAAAACGAACAGAGATTATTACGCATATGAGGGGTTCTAAAAATACTTTAGCATAAAGAGCGAGGTATTTAGGAGGAGATAAATACCTCGCTCTTTATGCTAAAATATTTTTAGTGATTTCAACTATTTATTCTACGGCCTTTTTGATTCATGGGTCATTCTTAAAGAATTGGGACAAAACTTACGATTTAGTGTAAAGAGTGAGGTATTAACGAGGGTACAAACCCCCTCGTACACATAATAAAAATATAAGAATATAAAAGTTTGTTACGTAAGTTAATTCTTAAGTTACGTATATTTTTTACTAATAAAAACGTTCGTTGAATATTAAAAGTTCTAGTAGCCTTTTTAAGTAACCGAAAAATTGGAGGGCAGCTAGGCCTCCTTCCCCACCCCTTATTTCTCAAAATCGTCTGATCAAAACTAAGAGAAAGCCATTTAGCCAAAAAAAAATTGATATACTAATTTCATCTCAATAATTTATGTGCGGAGAGCCAAAATCAAACATGTATTAATTCAAAAACGTTCAGAAATTAAATAAAAAACTAGTTTTTTTAGCTGAAAGTAAGGAGCGACATTAAAACTTAAAACGAACAGAAATTACTCCGTATATGTAATGGGTTGTCCCCTCCGCAGTCCCACGCTCTTTACACTAAAGTTTTTAATTGTTTTAAAAAGTAGAATTGTGGCAAAGAGTCAAACTTTAGCGTAAAGAGCGAGGGACTGCGGAGGGGACAATCCATTACATATACGGAGTAATTTCTGTTCGTTTTAAGTTTTAATGTCGCTCCTTACTTTCAGCTAAAAAAACTAGTTTTTTTTATTTAATAGCGTAAAGAGCGAGGGATTACGGAAGGGACAACCCATCTCCTATACGGAGTAATTTCTGCTCGTTTTAAGTTTTAATGTCACTCCTTACTTTCAGTTAAAAAACTAGTTTTTTTATTTAATATTAAGAAAAGCAGGTTTTACTGCCTAAGGTTTTATTTACTGCCAGGTTTTACTTAACCTAAATCTATTACGAAAAAAAACCTGTCAAAGGATTACAAACACATAAATAATTAATAGTACAGCAGGTATTATTGGGATGAACCATGAGCTTGGAAGAAAAAAACAAAAGTAAATGAAGTAAACAAAAAAAGAAAAAAAATGAAACGAAATGAAAAAGAAATTGTAAAAAAGAATGACCTTAGGAAAGCAAACGCATCAAGAAAATATTAAGCAGTCACATACTAATACATTCATGTAAATTATTTATTTTGCGTATACGGGTCTCACCCCGAACTTTGGCTAGAACTTGTCCATGATCAGACCGAACACTTCTTGGGCCAAAGGTGCTAGGAGCCGCGTTTAATAGATCCTGACGATTTTTAGTTATGTTTTCTAAAACAGATACACCTGACTTTGCCAACTTACTTTTTGCTGCAAACACTTTACGAGTAGCATCTAGGCTTGAAAATTTTTACCAGAACTGGGGCAATTTTCACATTCTCAGTTTGAGTAGCAGGCATGCGGAATCGATTGGCCTTTAAGAGGTCGATTTTTTTTAATCTTGCAAGCCCATTGTTTGTGTTATCACTCGATTAAGATCTTCTCTTGGTTCCACATTAGGGTTTGGTTTCACACCGTAGAAAATTATGGTATCAAGTAAGGTGTCCTGCTCTAGTTGGTCAAACCTGTCTTCTAATTTAGAAATTTTATTTTCAAGCAAGTTCACTGCATTATAAAGTTTTTGAAGGGTTGTTTCAATTTTTTCAAATTTGGCATTACATTCAAGGGAAATCGAGTTATAAACTTCGTTCACAATACCTTCACAGATAATTTCCGAAGTTCGGCGATCTTTAATTGTCTTTGATACCACACGAGAAATATCGGTCATTAGGTTAGACTTAGTGTTCATTAGTTCCTCTTGAGTTTCATTTATTATATCTTTTGAAGTTTATGCTGCTGCAGAAGTTGGAGTTAATGGTGCTAGGCTGGATTTTCCCTTAGTTTTAGCTGGTAGTGATAACTAGGTTTTACTTAGAGTCTTGAAAATATCAGGGGATAAGCGCTGCTCTTCAAAAGTCTTATTTACATCTTTATCTGTCCTCGCACAAGCTTCTTTAAAACGGTCATTCCAGTTGCGGATATGTGCTTCAGCTATATTATGCTCAGAGTGGTTACCATAGCAAAAGACCAGATATCTAGCTTGATTTTTCTGGTCTTTGGTGTTTTTAATAACTACTGATGGCCATAAGGGGTATCCCTGAAATGAAGCTAGAATATGATCGAACGGTTTTTATTTTGCCATTTTACGATCTTCAGTCACAATGTGGGGGAGTGTGACACAACAGGTAACAAATTGCAACAACAAAAGTTCCAATTTACCGCCCGAAAAGTACGATCCTTCTAGCCTGAGTAAATAAATTCTATATAACGTAGTTTCATAGTTTTCTACCCGTGGGAACAGAGTGTCTGTAACCAATAATCAATCAGTTTAAAAAATCTAATTTCGTCAGTCAAAATGTCGATATGATAGTTTTTTAATGTCTTCTAACGGCTTCATAAAGCACTTAAGCCAGCTCAAGACCGGACAGGCAGATGTCCCTGGGACCTTCAGTTGAATGGAGGCCTTGCGCAACCCTTGATCCATCTTGATCTCAACATTGTTATCCAGACTTGGCGATACTCTTCTATAGACAAAAGCTGTTATCCTGCGCAGAAAATCTCAGGATTATTACCTCCGACTCATTATATATTCATGCTTAAGAAAATTATGCTATTACGGTGATGCCACCTATAATAGATAAATAAGCTCGGAAAAGGATTTTCGGCCCAAAAAAGCCCACAAAGACAAACAAAACCCAGAAGAATTATCCATTCATCAGAATCCAGTGCAAATGGTGTGTCATTTACTAGGTTACAATCTCTTCGGGGGGCACCACTCCTGAAGGTACCCCTGCAGCACTGTTAGCAGTCAAAATTTTGGCTAAAAACAACTTGTGGAAGGTCCACCCTGATTCCATTATGAGGCCACGTAAGTAAGATTTCCCTTGTCTATTACAGGGACGGGTAAAGGAGATTATAACGGAGCGGAGACCCCAAACCATCTCACAAGAACAGCCCAAACAATTTATACCCAGCCTCTCCTCGTCAGGGCATTTGTCTTATTGCGAGATACGATACTACCGAGAAAAAAGAGAAATAAACATCACCCTGCCCGTTCTTCATGGAAAAGATGGATTTTTTTGTAGACAGGGGCTGCAAACGTCTGCAATAAAATCTTTTATTGCTGAGTTTGATGGTATGATTTCCATCAAAATCACTTACTTTTTTGAGAATGTTTCACCAATCTCTACAAAACCAGGCAAATTGTCTTAAGCTACTTCCTTTAGGTGGGTAGCCGTGAAATCAATGGCTATTTAATCTTTTGAATAAAAACTACTTTAATTTGGTGTATATACTGCTTTCAAAACTTCTTTTTCATAGAGTTATCAGCAGTAGTTGTCCTTACTTGCAGTTCTTTTCCACGAACTGTTGGAGAGATATTATTACAATAGAGGTCATACACCGAAAACTGATTTCCATTTTAAAGTTCTAAAATAAGTTCATGTGTGTAAAAGTCCTGAAATTTTTTTTTCTGTAAAAGTCCTAAAAAATCCAAGTCTTAATAAATCCAAGTCATAGCCTTGAAATCTAAGTCTTGAAAAGGTAACCTAAGTCGTGATGTGATTATAATAGTCATCATCTGCCCAAAATTATGACCCTGAATCATATTTATTGACTTGTAAATTGTATGTTTACGTTCAATTTCAGAATGTTTCTGTTCTACCAAGCAATTTGAAAAAATGCAGATATGAGGGTGTCACTGTCCACTGGTGATAACATTTTCTTGATTTAGTGGGACTTTCCCGTTTTATAGTGATATTTCTTATATCATTCCACGCTCACATTTATTGCTTTTCGAGATGACACAACGTCCTTGTTGAAGGTTGAAGGAGAAGTATCTCTCCATAGGGAGACAGTACTAGTATTTTTCTTGCCTTCCATGAAATACTACTGTATAACATATCCCGAAACATAAATTCTCGTTGAGAAGAGCGTTCCCTTTAGATAAAATAAACTTGTGGTCATAAAAAGATGTATTTATTGCTAAATAAAAATATTTATTTCTTAAAAGAAAATAAATCCTTGGACCATTTTATCCATTTATAAAACTGATAATAAGGCAATTTATTTTGTGACATGGTGACATCAACATCTGGTGACATGATATTTTGGTGATATGTTAAAGAGACAGGTGACATTTCATGACTTGTTAAAAGAGAAGAAAGTCTCAATAGTAGATAAGAGGAAAAATCTATGCATTTTGAAATATATTTTCATTAAATTAATTTTGGATTAAATCATGTAAAATTATTAAATAAAATTTTTTAGTTTAAATAATTGTTAAATTATTGAATTTAGCTATGTTATGTTGAGAGCAATTTAGAGTTGCTGAGGTTCAATTGAGACTAAGCAATAATCATTAACCCCTTATGGTAAAGTGTCTTATTTTAAAAGAAATCCAATTTTAGAACGGAAGCTCAAATTTATCTGCTTTTTAAATATAAAAAAGAACAAATGAAAATTTTTTGATAATCATAGATACGAAAAAGAGAAAACTAAAATGAATCTGAGAAAGCTACAGCAAAAACAAAGATGTCTTCAACTTCACGCAAGCAATAATGCGGCAAGTTCTTTACTCGTGGCATAGACATTTAAAACAAAAAAAAATACCAAAGATTGCCCACAATTTTTCAACAAATATTCTAATTCTCATAAACTGTGTCGTAATACACTGGTGCGTCGAACGCTCCTTTTAAACATGACACAAAGCCATTTGAAAATATGAGTATGAAGAGTGTTTCCCTGGGCTTTGATTGTAACTAATGTTGGTTATCAAACAGTTCGTGGTAACGAACTGTAGTAAGGAGCGACCCGGCTCAATAATAACCAAAACTCAAAAAATGGAATTTTGATTCCAATAGTTACATCAAAAGAATCGTATTTTAATGCTGTTTTTAAATGTATAAGTTTCATCAAGTTTAGTCATACCCATCAAAAGTTACGAGCCTGAGAAAATAGGGGGAAACACCCCCTAAAATTCATAAAATCTTACCATCATCGAATCTTACCATCGAAAATCACACCATCAGATTCAGCGTATCAGAGAACCCTATTGCAGAATTTTCAAGCTCCTATCTACAAAAATGTGGAATTTTGTATTTTTTGCTAGAAGGCAGATCACGGATGTATGTTTATTTGTTTGTTTGTTTTTTTCCCAGGGTGATCGTATCGACCCAGTGATCCTAGAATGTTGCGAGAGGGCTCATTCTAACGGAAATGAAAAGTTCTAGTGCCATTTTTAAGCGACCAAAAATTGGAGGGCACCTAGGCCCCCTCCCACGCTAATTATTTTCCCAAATTCAACGGATCAAAATTTTAAAATAGTCAAATTATTCAGCGTAGTCGTAAAACCTTATAAATATGTCTTTGGGGACGACTTACTCCCCCACAGTCCCCTTGGGAGGGGCTACAAATTACAAACTTTGACCAGTACTTACGTAATGGTTATTGGGAAGTGTACAGTTGTTTTCAGGGGGGATTTTTGGTTGGGGGAAGGGGATGAGAAGAGGGAAATATGTTGGGGGAACTTTCCATCGAGGAATTTGCCATGGGGAAAGAAAATTTCCATGAAGGGAGCGCAGGATTTTCTAGCATTATTAAAAAAAAATGAAAAAATAAATGTGAAAAAGTTTTTTTCCACTGGAAGTAAGGAGCAGCATTAAAACTTAAAACGAACAGAAATTATTACGCATATGAGCTTCTCACCTCCTCCTAATACCTCGCTCTTTACGCTAAAGTATTTTTAGTAATTTCATCTATTTATTTTACGGCTTTTGTGATTCAGGGTCGTTCTTAATGAACTGGGACAAAATTTAAGCTTTAGTTTAAAGAGCGAGGTACTGACGAGTGGGTGAACCCCCTCATATATGTAATAAAATCATGAGAATACAAAAGTTCGTTGCGTAAGCTAATTTAGTTGGCAGCAAGGTTTTGTGCCAAATTATTCTCAACAGAATTCAAAGTAAAGTGGAGAAAGTTCTGAGAGATGAACAACATGGATTCCGCCAAAACAGATCTTGTTGTGACCTAATATTCAGCCTGAGAATCCTGCTCGAAGAATCCAATGAATGGCAGGTTCAACTATTCACAGTATTTATTGACTTTCTCAAATCCTTCGACTCGATACACCGCGAGGCCATGTGGAAAATTTCAATACATTACGGGATCCCGATTAAAATTGTAAATATAATTAAAGCGCTATACCTCAATATTATGTGCGTGTACAAACAGACGGTGGCCTAGCGGACTGGTTCACCGTTCAGTCGGGTGTAAGGCAGGGCTGCATTCTATCGCCACTGTTATTTGCCATAGTCATAGATTTTGAGCTTCGTGGATGTAGCTTCAGTGGGGGTCTACAATTAAACCCACTAAGACCCCTTCATGATGGTGTTTTTGCGGACGATATTGCACTCTTCGCTCACGAATCAGAAGCTACACAACGAACTTGGGCGTGTGGCAAATGGTGTTGGACTCTCCATAAACGCTAACAAGACTAAATCAATGTTAAATGCAGTCATTCCTGACTTAGCTGAGGGACCTTTGGTCAACAATGAGGAAATTGAAGTAGTGAGAGAGTTCAAATATCTCGGCAGTATTTTTACGCAAGATGCCAATCCTGAAAGAGAAATTTTGTGCCGAATAGCATTGGCTGGCTCTGCCTTCAATTGTCTCAGAAATGTTTGGAGAAATAGCAAATATTCCCAGAAGCTAAAACTCAGAATTTATGATAGCAATGTCCTCTCCGTCCTTACATATGGTTGTGAAATTTGGAGTATCACTGCGCAACTAGGAAAACGACTACGGGCATTTGATAATAACTGCCTAAGATCTATTTGAATATACATTGAACTGAGAGAATAAGAAATGATGAGATTTATACCATGACAAATCATACCCCCATTCTTGATGTCATTAGCAAGCGACGATGGATGTATTGGGGGCACATGGTGCGAACGGGTGATGGAAGGCTACCTCATGACATATGGTGTTGGATACCCCCTTGCCTCCGCAAGTCAGGGAGACCCAAAATAACCGTTGGCAGGGTGTTAGCGAAAGAGTCAAAGCTTGCAAGGTCTTCGATGGGGGAGCTTTTGTCGAGGGCTCAGGACAAGTCGTCATGTCGAACCACTGTTGCTGCCTTCTGTGCCCTCAGGCATGGGAGGACCTAAGTACCTAAGTAAGTCTGCGGAGAGCCAAAATCAAAACATGCATTGATTCAAAAACGTTCAGAAATTAAATAAAAAACAGTTTTTTTTTAACTGAAAGTAAGGAGCGACATTAAAACTTAAAACGAACAGAAATTACTTCGTATATTAAAGGGGCTGCTTCCTCATCAACGCCCCGCTCTTTACACTAATGTTTTTTTACTGTTTTAAAAGGAAAAGTTGAGAGAAAGAATCAAACTTTAGCGTAAAGAGCGGGGCGTTGATGAGGAAGCAGCCCCTTTTATATACGAAGTAATTTCTGTTCGTTTTAAGTTTTAATGTCGCTCCTTACTTTCAGTTAAAAAAAAACTATTTTTTTATTTAATCTTATTACAAGCTGTTAGGTACTTGTGTATTATTCAAACCACACTCAATAAGTGAAGTTAGGTTCTTTCGTGAAAAAAATTACGATGCAGATACACTTTAATTAAATATTTTATATATAAAGGTGGTTAGGTTAGGTTAGGTTGAGTTAGGTATTTGATATAATGCACCACACCCCCCTAATGTACAAATATATAGCCAAAACCTTTGTTAAAGCTAATGAAATAAAACAATTTGTGATGAAAATATAATATTTCAGTAGGAAAAGTGTAGAATTACAACTTGGAATTCCAACCTAACCTTTTGCCTTTGAGTTTTGTCTTTGTGGCTATGGAACCGTATTTTCTCATAAAATGTACATGCATTGTAGTTTGTTTCACATAAGAAATTAACTTCACTTATTGAGTGTGTTCTGAATAATACACAACTACACTATTTTATTCCCCTTATCATTATTTATTCTTATCATTTTAATTCATTACTGTCAATGCTATAGGGCCTATTAATGGGTTGTATAAGACTTGCTTCTAGTGAAACTCTGATTTGAATGTGCCTTAAGCGTTTTGCAATTTCTGGTTTCTGCTGGAGTCGGCTCGGAAGAACAGATTTAGAAGGTGTACTAATTGAGGAGACGAAAGAGGGGGAATTTACCCTGTGGAGTTTATAAAATCTTGTTTTTCGTTTTTCATTTCAAAAACATAAAAAAGGCCCTCCCCTAAATTTTGAACAATAACCTGCATTTTTTTTTCTTTATAGAAAAAAATGAAAGTTTAATTGCCTCTGATAGAAATTATCGTAAGAAAAATAATCGTGTTATTTGTTTAATGTTCTTGCAAGCAATAACGTTTCTTCTCGTGTCTCTGTAACCTTCATTCAAATAAATTGGAAGAATTTTGACTTTTGCATTTGGAGATACTAAATTATTGACAGCTAGCACAGAAAGAGATCAAATAGTTTGAATTGGGCGATTTAGTACGAATTAGCTACAAATGAATGGACAGTCTCATGAAAAATATCTCATGTTCTCATGTTCTGTGAAGTGGAAAATTGAATCGAAAATTGTGTGAATGGAAAATTGTGAAGTGATAATGTTGGTTCAGCATTTTGCTGTAAAAAGTGATGTATTTTTTCAAACAGTTCGTGGTAACAAACTGCGAGCAAGGAGTGACACGGCTCAAAAGTAACTAAAACTCTAAAACACAAAATTTTGATATCAATAGATATATCAAAAGAATCGACTTGTTATGCTGGCTCAAAATGTAGAAAATTCATTATGTTTAACTACGTGCTAACTTCGTTAAATTAGCAATAGCTACACGACTGAGAAAATTTGCCTGATTTTCTGAGAGGGAGAAAATACCCCCTAAACGTCAAGGGATCTTAATGAAAATCAAATGGTTAGGTTCAGCGTATCAGAAAACACTCTTGTAGAAGTTTCAAGCTCCCATCTGAAAAAATGTGGAATTTTATATTTTTTGCCAAAAGAAAGATAACAGATGCGTGTTTATTTGTTTTTTTTCAGTGGTGTCTGCATTCAAACCAATAGTTTTAGAATATCGGGAAATGATTCATTTGAACGGAAATTAAAGGTTTTATAGCTCTTTTAAGTGACCAAAACTATTGGAGGGATCATGTTTGAAAAAAGTTTCCTTATTTTGAGCTGAATGTTCGTGTTTCTTATAATATCGAAAAAAAAACACCGTCATAACAAAGATTACTGAAAAAAAATGAATGTTGGTTGGCAGTCTGATATAGATATATTGGTTTTTATTCCTTAACGCCTTAATTATTTTGGATGTATTAAAGTTAAAAAGTTAAAACATTCAAAACGCATCATGTCTGTATTAAATTGCGAATTATGTTCTGGTCTTCAGAGGGGATGGGGTACGTTTACTAGTACGTAGTAAGTAGTAGCGTACACATATTGACTTTTCATCAGTTGATCTTCCCCTTTAAGCATTCCTTAAAAGTTCACGCTTAATACCCTAATCCATTCTTGAGATACGCCTTTGTGACAATCTGAATGCATTTATTGTGTTTAATATATTCCAAATTTTCCCTAATTATTCCTTAAAGTCTTCGCCTTCATACCCTTAACTTTAATAGCACTAGTATCAAAAGAGTAGTGGTAGTAATAGCAATAGTAGCAACAGTAAGGTTGTATTGGTATTAGTAGTAACAGTAGTAGCAGTAGTATCAATAGCAGTAGTAGCATACATATGTTGCCTTTGGTGAATTTGTCTTCCCCTTTTAAGATTTCCCATGAAAGTTATGAGTTGTGTATTATTGTTGATGATTTGTTAAATAAATGTCATGCGCTCCTGCACAGTACACAGTTGTGCCCTTCATAGGAGAGCTGTGTATGTTTTTGGTAATTGAGTGTAAATAAAAAAAGGATAAGGATAAAGATCCTCCAGAGCCATTGCTGGCGCATAGGGCGTCGAATCGACGTTTCAGTTGCTGATTGTTTTTACAGAAACAAGTAGCAAGCTTGTCGCCCAACCTTGCTATAGCGGGGATCGAACCCTGGGCCCCGTATTGCCAAGCAGAGCACCAATCCACTATGCTACAAAAGAGTGTAAATAAAATGAATTGAATTGAAACGTTCGCCCTTTTAACAATCTGCATGCGCATAGGGTGTTTTGATTTAGTTTTAATTACCCTTCAATTTTCTCTCATATTTTCACCTTCATAACCTTGCCATTAATAGCACTAGTAGTATAGTAGTAGTGGCAGCAGTAGGAACAGTAGTAGCAGTAATTGTACTACATTAGTAGTAGTAGTAACAGTTGCAGCAGCAGCATTAATAGCAGCTGTAGTATGCATGTGTTGCCTTTTGGTCACTTGAACATCCCCCTTAGGATGCTGTGGAAGTTTCAGCTTGATACGGTGACCCGTTCCAAAGATATTTTTGATACGCCCTTTTGCAGTCTGTATGTACATAGTATATTTTGATTTAGTTCAATGTTTTCTTCAGCAGCCTCTGACTGTTCATGCGAATGCCCTTCGTCTGTTTTGACACTAAACGTCAAAAATTCCCACCTTTTTCAAAATCACACGAAGACTTTGACTTTATTAAACAAGAAACGATATACATAAATCTTATACAAAGGAGACAGGGAGGCAACTCGTTTTGTCTCCTTTAACAATAGAGAGAGAAAAACGAAGAAGGAATTACACCTCAATAGCTCACACGGAGTACATAAAAAGAGAGAAAGAGAGAGAGAGAGGAAGCGAAAAAAATTGACTCATGTAGACACGATTGGACTTATGAACTAATTTATAAATAACTCACTTTACATTCAGTCCCCACAACTATAAGCAGAAAGAACTATCTCTTTCAATTTCTTTTTATATGTATAGAGTAATGGTGACTCACTTATTAAATCAAGTAGTTTATATTTATTGGCAATCTCAGGAAGTTGATATCTTAAACTTAGTCTTGATCTCTCAATTTTAATAAAAGGAAAAATAAACTTTTTCCTTGCTGTTGATAAATGGTTATGTTTATTTTCAACCAAGAGTTTCATTTTATTGAAAAAATTATCCCCACGTGGATTTCTAAAAACCATGTGCCTATATTAAGGTGAAAAATTTGTTGTAAATGAAGAATATCAAGAAATAAAAATGATGTTTTAGTTTCAGATCATTCTTTTGTGTTCCTAGGGTGTGTTAAAAAAAGGTCCAGGATTCTTATTGCCTTGTTTTGGACAATTTGGAGTCTTCGTAAATGTGAATGGAATGTCAACATCCAAACGGTCGGGGAATGTTGAAAATAGCATTCCACTAATGAAAAATAAAATTATCCTTTATATTTTCTTTATATATTTATTCTTTACTCTATGCAAATAGCCGAGATTCCTGGACACTGTTGCCTCGAGTTTATTAATATGCACCTAAAAAGACAGAGTTGAGTCAATGTAGATACCTAAATATCTAAATACATCCACTCTTTTTATGGAGGAAGCTCCAATACTAATAGTTTTAAACGACACACGCTTCAATGCTCCCAAACGTCTCCCAAAAACCAGAAATTCCGACTTCTCTAGGTTAGGTATTAGTCAATTAGCATGAAACCAAGAATTTATAAAAGCAACAGTTTCGAGGGCCATTCGTAGGTCCTCCTCGTTGCCAACCTTCAAACTAATTGCTGTGTCGCCTGCAAGCAATATTGGTAATTCATCGTCCGAAGGCATGCATTATATTTATCTTTAAAAGATAGGATTATATATGGCTCTATGGAAGGATTATATTTAAAGGTACTATTTTTAAACAATAATAAAAATGCTATATTTATCAAAATTAAATACTGTATTTAAACAGTAGGTGAATTTCAAAGCTTATAGCTCTTTCCTGAGGACTGTAGGGGGAGGTTGCTGGCACCCCCAGAGACATCGCTACTGGACCTTTTAACTATGTTGAACAAAATGACTATCTCAAAATTTTTATTGTATTATTTTTGGGAATCGATGGGCGTGTGAGGACGACTGGCAGCCTAACAATCACTTCGGACTCCTAAGAAAGGCACTAGAAATTTTCAATTGAATGAGCTACTTCAGTAGTTTCTACGATAACGCCTTTTATGGGAAGTGCCTTGGAGAAAAAAAAAGCAAAAAATAATATATTTTGCCCACGTACTATTAGCGCTATTGCGCTGCCTATGATCAAAAGAGTAAAAAGCGTGTATGCCAAAAGCTTAAACCTAAAAAAATTCAGTTTTTGAAGTAAAAGAATTTGTGCTGATGTCTTTCTGAGTTCCAAAATATGTGAATTAGCACATATAAAAGCCGTGCGCGAAACGAGTTATGAAGTAAAAGTTTGGTCTCCCGATGAACATCGTCGTTATATTTTTCGGTTGCCTTAACACTGTCCACTTGAGAAGGCCTGATTTTTTATTTTTGGTTGTTCATTTTGACTTTTGTTTTGAGGACTATGTTTTTGTTTCATTTCCCAGACTTTTTTATCCTTTTTCCACTGATGACGACTGAGATACGGTTTCGGCCAAAGTAATTACTTTATCTCTTTTGTAGTTGCCATGAATTATCTTATTTTTTCTTTGTTATACGTTTCACCGCATTACGTTTTATTTTACCACGGGTCCTACCACAAGTTGATCAATGACAGGTGAAGAGAAATATTAAAACCTTAAAAGAGGCGGTTTTTAGCTTTTTAGGGTCCATTCTTACCAACCGACATTTTTTCTTCTCCGTGATGTATTAGGATCACCTTGGTCATAACTTCCATATTCATGTTTTGAGCGAATTAAAAATACTGACAGGAGGGGGTGTCCCCAAGCTATTTTTTGTGCGCTAATCTTAGCCTTGGAACTTGTGGTTGTGAATTTTCAAGTGCCTTGGGTAAAACTTTTTGGCAACATTTGACCTTTTTCGGCTCTCAGTTTTGGGAGGATTGTTTTTTATTTGTTTTTACTTTGCTGAACCATTGTTCTCTTGACCAAAAACTGAAGGATATAAGCTTCATACCGATCAGTACAATTTTTTTTGCCTTTTTTCGGCTTGTTTTTGGAACACCTATGTCAAGTTTGTCCAAAAGTAATTAAAGTACGTCCCAAAGAGATTTTCTTAAGCCCCTCCTTGACTAAAGGATTTTGAATATAGTTTTCAAACTGATCAAGGACAAGTAGATGGTTTGTTCTTTCCCATGCCCTTTAACATCCTTCCCATCCCAAAGTGTGGTCCTGGTGGCCCAGAAAATATTTTTGAACTTTCTAACCTGGTAGGGTAAATATACAAAAGATTTTATTTTCATTTTTCAATAAAGATACCAGAAAAGTGATCATTCTTCTATAAGCATATCCAAAAAAAGTATTTTTCAAAATCAAAAGCATGGGGTAAATCCCAGGGCAAGGCAATTTTGGAGAGGAAGCTAAATATGCGATCTTCAATTGTTTGACCAGAACGCTCGATTTTTTCGTTCCATAATTGCACATAACGAAAAATCCTTCGATTCCTGCATTCAACCTCTGGACTAGAGTGAAGATATCTATGTTGAACGGTTGTATTCATAATACAATAGTTTATCCTTTAAAACTATTAGGTGTAGTAAGAGTGTGCTAATTGGAAGTTGTGTTTTCAAAGCCTTTATAATGCCAAAATACAAACAGTGTTATGCCTGTCTTCCCTTGCATACTTTTATGAAGATGAAAAGAGTAAAATTAATATATGAAATATCAAAAATATATGAAATATATGAAACATCATCAAGAACAAACCTCTGGAGAAAAAAACTCTAGTGTAAAACAAGCAAGAAAGAAGGGTAAAATCAATTTTAACCATAATTGTACGAAACGTTGCCAAATTCTCTGGCAAAATAATGGCGTATTTTTGTCTTTCCACATTCCTATATTGAAATTTATTTACCAAAAGAAAATTTCCTGCTTAATGAAGAGACAAATAGTAAGATGTATTTGTTGAGGAGTCATTGCAAGAAGTGATGTACATTGAGTTTAATAGAGCTATTCAACTACGGTAGAGCAGATTCTAGGAAATTTGAGGGAAAATCTGCCAAAAATCTGTCAATGAACAAAAGAGTACATACTCTGAGACTTTCTTTTCTTTTGCTTTAATGCTGGAAAAAACTCTATCAGTTTCACTTGAATATCCGAACTATTAAATCACAGACCATTGTACAATGATAATAAATACCAATTTGCATGGAAGACTTGATAGTACAATTGTGCCTCATCTTGCTCTACATGCAGGGCAGTATCCAGGGGGGCAGGATGTCAGGGTCATCCTCATAAAAACTTAAGAAAATACGTATAAACAAATTTTGATATTACCCCCCCCCCCGCGCAGATAGAAATTCTTTATACGCCCTTGTCCATATGTTGGCCAGTGTCTTTTCTCTGTCAAATTAAGCACAGAATTTGGATTCTTTTTTTAGGGAAGGGGGTAGACGAAGGGATGCCACAACCAGCGTCCAGAAGTTTATATATATATATATATATATATATATATATATATATATATATATATATATATATATATATGCAACTACCAATCCTTCCACTGCGTGTGCCATACTTCCACCATGCCGTACTTCTTTGTTCGTGTGTGTTGCACTTCGCAAGCTTACATAACGCGTGGCGCTCTTCCATCACGCGTGGTTCGTACAACCTGAAGTGCATGATTTTAAAAAGGACAATCAAATAACCCTAGATTAGGGTAAGAGGCGACTATAAATGATGACAGAATCTTTAGGACATATTCCAACAGTGACAAAATCAGAATCCTTTAATTCCTTGGGATGAAGAATGAGAGTTTGTCTCTGTAGTAGGGTTGGACGATAATTTGATTAAACGGTATGTCAATATTTTTATTTTCGATATTTGATAATCAATATATTGACTTAAACATCTCTGATAAGTTTTTTTCTCATATTAACTTTAGGGTTTGGCAAAATTCAAGAACAAAATTTCCAACTAAAGATTATTTTGCACCTTTTTTCTCCAAATTTTGACTAAAGCAAAAAGACTTCTATTACATGAATCAACATTACAAAAACTCTTATTTGAAATTACTCAGAATCAGGATAAAGAAAAATAACCTACTGGCTATTTTTGCTATTCAAATCAGCAACTTATTAATATTTTCCCCTGAGAATTGGTTCAGCCTTTCAGTGATTAAATAAGAAAAAAAAAAATCTGTTTTTCAACTTAAAGCAAAGAGCAATATTAAAACTTAAAAGAACATAAATTATCTTATTTATAAGGGGGATAGCCCCTCCTAAATTACTCACTCTTCACGCCAAAGTTTCTTTTTGTATTTCAAAAATCTCCCGACTCCCATGTAACGGCTCTTATGTTTCAGGAGTTGTTTTTAAACAATTGGGACAAAAAGTTAAAATTAGTGTAAAGATCGAGGTATTAAGGAGGGTGATCCACCTTCATATACGAGATAGTTTCTGTTTGTTTCAGTGCTGCTCATTGCTTTTAGTTGATTTTTTTTCATTCCTGATCATTTTTCTACAAATGCCAGAAAATACACTTTTTCTCTTCGAGGACACAGCCTCCCAGAAAATTCCTCCTTCGAAATTTTCTACCGGGTAAGATCCCCTTTCCCCCGGACAATTCCATCCCTGCTGAAAACTCCCCATAAAAAAACTTCTTGTGGAAAATTCCACCCGGATCATTATTTTTAACCTATTTTCGTTTCAAAAAAAGACGTGTTTTCCTTTAATTAAATAAAAAAACAAGTTTTTTTTTAACTGAAAGTAAGTAAGAAAGAAAGTTTGACTCTTTCTCTCAACTCCACTTTTTAAAACAGTGAAAAACTTTAGCGTAAAGAGCGGGGCGTTGATGAGGTAGCAGCACCTTTCATATACGAAGTAATTTCTGTTCGTTTTAAGTTTTAATGTCGCTCCTTACTTTCAGTTAAAAAAACTTGTTTGTTTTATTTAATTTCTGAACGTTTTTGAATCAATGCATGTTTTGATTTTGGCTCTCCGCAGAGTAATAATTAAAAAAAAATTTGCATATTTATTTTTTTGGGCTAAATGGTTTCCCCATAGTTTTCATCGAATGATATTGAGAAAAAAAAATGAACGGGAGAGGAAGCCTAGTTGCCCTCCAATTTTTTGGTTTACTTATAAAGGCAACTAGAATTTTTAATTTTTTACGAATGTTTTTATTAGTAAAAGATATACGTAACTTGTAAATTAGCTTACGTAACGTAACTTTTGTATTCTCATGTCCTTATTACATATACGAGGGGGTTCACCGCAACGTCAGTACCTCGCTCTTTACGCTAAAGCTTAAATTTTGCCCAATTCATTAAGAATGACCCCTGAATCACAAAAGTCGTAGAATAAATAGTTGAAATTACTAAAAACACTTTAGCGTAAAGAGCGAGGTATTAGGAGGAGGTGAGAACCTCATATGCGTAATAGTTTCTGTTTGTTTTAAGTTTTGATGCTGCTCCTTACTTCCAGTTGAAAAACTTTTTGATATTTATTTTTTCATTGCTTTTTTTTAATAATGCTAGAAACTCCTGAGCCTCATTCATGGAAATTTTCTTCCCCCATGACAAATTCCTCCATGGAAAGTTCCCCCAACATATCCTCTCATCTCAACCCCTCCCCCAACCAAAAATCCCCCTGAACATGTCTGTACACTTCCAAATAACCATTACCATATGTAAGCACTGGTCAAAGTTTGTAACTTGTAGCCCCTCCCACGGGGACTGAGGGGGAGTAAGTCGTCCCCAAAGACATAGTTATAAGGGTTTTCGACTACGCTGAACGAAATGGCTATCTCAGAATTTTAATTCCTTGACTTTGGGAAAATAATTCCCATAGTCCTAGGTGCCTTCAATGATTTTAGTCACTTAAAAAGGGCACTATAAATTTTTATTCCGTTATAATGAGCCCTCTCGCAACATTTTAGGACCACTGGATCGATACGATCACCCCTGAAAAAAAAAACAAAAAAAAATAAAACAAACAAACAAATAAACACGCATCCGTGATCTGCCCAGATCCGTGATCTGGCAAAAAAAAAAAAAAATTCCACAATTTTGTAGATAGGAGCTTGAAATTTCTACAGTAGGGCTTTCTGATACGCTGAATCTAATGGTATGACTTTCGTTAAGATTCTATGACTTTTAGTGGGTGTCTCCCCCTATTTTCTAAAATGAGGCAAATTTTCTCAGGTTCCTAACTTTTGACGGGCAAGACTAAACTTGATATATATAAACTTGATATATTCTATATATTTAGACTCAGCATTAAAATGCAATTCTTTTGATGTAGCTATTGGTATCGAAATTCCATTTTTTTAGAGTTTTGATTACTATTGAGCCGGGTCGCTCCTTACTACAGTTCGTTATCACGAACTGTTTGATTTCTAACCATTTTCAAATCATGCCGGAAATCCTCCATCCATGGAATTTTTTTCCTGGAAATTCTCTCCTCACAATGTCTGAACGGGAGGTTTCTCCCATGTGAAAGTCCCCCATGGAGAATCTTTCCTGTGGAAAATCACTCTCAACCCCACCACAGTAATATTCATCAAAAAACTTCAACTCCTATGAAAATTTTACCTGGGCTATTTCCCCGGAATATGCTTCAAATGTTGAACTGGCAAAGAGAAAGTAGGTCAATTAAAATGAATTCGTGTAAAATTTCTGGTAAATTCCCCCATGTATAGTTGTCTTTTTAACGTTCATCCCTGGAAACTTCCCTCTCCGTGGTAAATGCTCCTTTTGGAAAATACCCCTTGCAGAAAATTTCCACCACAGAACAATCACCTTCTCCCAAAAGTTTCATTATACTGCCCAATAACATACTATATTTAAACACAGGAGATATTTCAGAACTTACATCCCTTTTCCCAGGGACTTGCAGGATCTTGTCATCCAAAGAGACATGATTACTTCACTTTTCAACTATATTGATCAAAATAGTTATCTCAATATTTTGATCGGATGACTTTGGGTAGAAAGAAGCGTGGGAGGAAAGGGGAATCTAGTTGCCCTCCAACCGTTTTGGTTACAAAATGAGATCTAAAACTGTTTTACCATTCGAGCAAGCCCTCTCCCGATATTATATGATCGTCGGTTCGATACGATCCCCTTTGCAAAAAAAGAAAGAAAAAGAAAACGGAACTAATAAACACGCATCCGTGATCTGTCTTCTGGCAAAAATTAAAAAAATTTACATTCTTGCAGATGGAAGCTAGAAACCCTTACAGTACGATTTTTTGATATGCCAAATCTGAGGGTATGATTTTTGTTAAGATGCTTTTATATTTCACTGGTGGTCTTAACCTGTCAAAAAAATTCTATACAAATTTTTTCCGGTTCGTAGCTTTTAATGGGTACATGAAACTTCATGAATTTTATACATCTGGAGTCGACATAAAAGCCACTTCATTTGATTCATTTGATATTGGTATTAAAATCCCATGTTTTAGAGCTTCGGTTACTATTGTGCTGAGGTATCCACTTTCAGAAAAGGCATTGGTGGCGGGCATGGATGTTAATTTTTTGACAAGTTCGTAAAGGTATTTCTGAGATCCATGTTACAAGACCTCCACAACTCGAATGGATCTTTTTTTTCTTGGAACTAAAGACTCCCTGTTGAAAATCTGGAAAGCCGTGGCATATGCAGCTGCTGACAAAACTTGCCTTGCATTGACTGCAAAAATTCCGGTCTGTGATCCTAACAAAATGCCAGTGATCTGCATAAAATGCCTTGATTCTGTAGTGGCTGAATTACAGGGACTTTGACGGCACTTGCATCTGTTTATACAGATTCCAGTAAGGCCCAATCCATGTCTCTTGCAATTTTGCTCTCAACTTGGTGATGACCGTTAGGGGTAATATACAATTTCTAGAAAAGCAGATTGAGCTTTGTTGCAATCGTGACAGATGTGATCTGAACAAGGCCTATAAGCTTTGAAGATGTTTCTCGACCCAAACCTTTCGGAGGTTCTCAGCAACATTTGAGAGTCCACACTCACTAAACATAGTTTGAGAAAAGGCTATGCCAATTTATGGATACAGCTGTACATACAGTGTATCAGCATATATGAGCTAGTCGATTGAATATTCTTCTTCTTCTCTGTATTTTACGGAGCAATTTTCTATTTTGGATCTTTTTTGCTGGACGCTCACCGGGTGATACCAGAAAAAGCCGAAAAAATCGCTTTCGATATCGATATTTAGGTTTCGGTATTCATTATCGATATTTGGTCCCACATATCAATATCAGTATCTAATATCGCTCATCACTAAACTGACGTGGATTCAAAGGGCTTAAAGGACTAACCTCTCTTGGAATCATTGTAGTTCTTTTTTTAACATACCAAGGGCGCTGCAGTATCAACCTCAGTATCATTACAGATTATTACGGCATTATCTGTGTTTCAACCTTTTGGGTTGTCGCACAGGTTGAACTTGTTTGTTATTGGTTTTTGTTTTTACATTTGCTGATTTAGTTTTTGAAATGCTTTAAACTTTATCAAATTTGAATAGATAAACCTTACTTACAATTAAATGAATCTTAGAATTGATCATTTCTGACATCGTACCTTAACGATAAAATCCAAATTCAAAAGCAAATTTTCGTTTTTTTTGTCGAAGAAAATTCAAGTTATCAAGCATAAATATAAGTGTACCATTTCTCCATAAATTAAACTTAATGGAGAGGGGGGGCTTTTCGACCATAGATTCCCCTCTGTGGATTATCAATCCTGAAGTGATCATTATTTAAACATGGTTCTACGTGTTCAACTTTTTCGTTCTAGTAATACGAAACGAAAAAAAAATGTATTAAATTTGTTTAGCAACAACACACGCATTTGTCGATACTCGTGCGATTTTGTACACCAATTATACATATATATCTATATATATATATATAAATAAGTTGTCTGTCTGTCTGTGGATCAGGTGACGTAATGTTTCTGTGTCGGCTGACGTCATGAAATTAGTTGTCGTCATTTTTGCTTTGACGGTGACGTCATTAACGGTATTTAAGACATTTGTTCATGGAAAAATGTTTAATTGTAAAATGACTGAAGAACCTACACTGGCAACAGCCAAGGAAGCTGCTCAAAGAGTTTATGCCAAAAAACTTTGGCATAAAGTTTATATATATATATATATATATATATATATATATATATATATATATATATATATATATATATATATATATATATATATATATATATATATATATATATATATATATATATATATATATATATATATATATATATATATATATACTAGCTGTTGGGGTGGCGCTTCGCGCCACCCCAACACCTAGTTGGTGGGGCGCTTCGCGCCCCCCCCAAGCCCCCCCGCGCGCGTAAGTCGTTACGCGCCATATTAGTTACGCGCCATTGTAGTTGTGTCCCTGTGTCCCACCTGTGTATATAGATAGATTTATATATGTGTTTCAAACTACGTAAAAATTGCGAATATACAACATTCTTGACTTTCCCATTGTCTGTCCATATACAAAGCCGAATGTACTAATAATGACGTCATATGCAAATGCTCTTTTTACAAACAAACAAACATGCATACACACAACTCGTTTTTATATAGATAGATAGATAGATAGATACAATACAAATTAACTGCGTAAAACTTGCGAATATACAACATTCTTCGCTGTCCAATTGTCGCTGCATATAAATAAATTGTCAGGTTTACCGACCCTCGAACATGCAACGTACAATTGTCCATGGGAAAAACAATCAGTATTGAGATCTATACCACATTTTTCTAATGATTGACCTTGAGCTTTGTTAATGGTGATTGCAAATGTTAATTGAATTGGGAATTGCAATCTTTAAATTTGAAAAGGCAGATCCGTTGGAATCATGGGAATGCGAGGAATAAGAACAGCCTCACCCTCAAAAGGCCATGTCAAGATTGTGGCCTCTATTAGGTTTTCCATTGTTTTTTTTACGGCAAGTCGCGTGCCATTGCAAAGCTTTGGTGGGTTGATATTTCTTAAAAGTATTATTGGTACGCCTATTTTTAGTTGTAGCACGTGTGGTGGAAACACTGAAAGATCTATGGAATTTAAAAATTCAGATGGATAATTAACCGCTTCATTTGGTTCCAAAACTGTGTCGACTGACTTGTAAAGGACTACCTGGTCTCGAATCTTGGTCAAAACAATATTGTTGATTTCGTGGACGTCTATGTTTTTGGGTGCGAGAATCGCTCTTTCACTTAGCCATTTATTATTTTTATAATTTTTTAGAATATTCGGAAATACTTTTTCAATCAATTCATTTTTGGACGTCACTAAATTACAGAAATCAGCAGGTAGTTGTATACGTCCTGAAATTGAGTCTATCGTATCATAAATGTTTTTTTGTTCCGACGTTAACTTGGAAATATTATTTTGTACATACGAAAATAGATCACTCGTACTGTAACTTTGTTCACGATCCAATTCTACACATGTCGAAACAGCAGCGATACGGTTAGGTGAAGGCATTCCCAAATCCTGAAGAGGTTTGTTTGCCATACGTATGCACAAATCTTCTATAATAACTAAAGTGTAGTTATAAATTTCTGATGTAAAATCAAAAGTCATATCTGACGTCTCTAACTGTTTTCGATGGAGTATATCTTCGGACATTTTTGACTTATATTTTTCCCATAACTCTGTAGGAGCTGATGGAGAGCAAGTTGTTAAAATGATGCCAAACAATGCAAGAATTTGACTTGGGGTTGACGTTTCGCACGCGTCATTGATGCAGTTATCCCAGTGTTGGTCATTCTCCAATAAATTCAGAGCTTGGCATGCACTACGGTAAGTGTCATGTATAGTACCGTTTCCAGTTCTCAAATACTCAAAGGATGTCGGACTGGGTACATTCACCAAAAGCAGGCGTAGAAAGAAGCATTCATGTTGATTGGGGTGAACGGTGTAGAGTCTTCTCATCGTGGTATCTTTGAAGATGGTAGGTTGGCCGTCGACTGACTTACCCTGTTTTTGACATTCAAATACTTTATATTTAGTATTCCACGTGTAATACGAAGGCACTTCAGTATTCAGCATTTTGTTTGCAAAAGAATCATTTTTGCAAAGCGAAAAAAAGCTGTTAATTTTGTATCCGGTGGATTCAGGGCTCTTTGTTGCACGTTGGTTTCCGAGAAATAAACACGTTGACCATTCTGTAAATGTACCGCTAAGTGAACAACAGCTGGACTACGTTCATGTATCGGAAATGAAAGAATTCGCCAAACAGCTTCATTACTGCTTATGTATCTTCCAGCCTGATATAGTACGATTTCGTCGAAATCTTTGATTTCGGGCTGCAAGCCAAAAACTGCCATGTCACTGCTTTTGTTGACGTATTTACATATGTATTTGATTGCCTTTACGGAGTTACAGTATTCAACGTTTATGTGTGCATTAAATGTTTTTGATAATAATGGGGAATATGGAACAACCCACTGGTTATCTACTTCGATGGTGGTACCGTTGCCATTGTAGGTTCTTCAGTCATTTTACAATTAGAAATTTCACTTTCAACGGTATTCTTACAATTAAAAATTTGTCTTTGAACGATATTCTTAAATACCTGTGTCCCGGTCGTTATTTATATTCCCTCTGTCCCGGTCGTCATTTGTGTCCCGGTCTGTAATTTCTCTTTGAGTGTTTTTTCTTTTTAGTATTTTTTAGTTTTTTACATTTTTTCTTTTTTCAGTTTTCTTTTTCTTCTTTATTTTTCAGCTTCACTATGAAATACATATCGCCGAACCTTTGTTTTTTTAACTAAAATCTGGTAGGCATTGATGATCTTATCCAAGTCAAAATCCCAAACCCAATCATCATCACTATCATTTTCAGTTTTGATATGTTTTGACTCTCGCTGTCCAGGTGGATCTTCATCTAACTGCGCGGTTTTGCGTTCTTTAGCCTCAAGCCTGTTTCCTTGCTGTTCTTTTGATTCCTCGGCACGCTTTCTTTTCTGACTTTCTGAGCAAGTTTTTTGGCATAGACTCTTTGAGCATCTTCATTGGCTTTTGCCATTGTAAGTTCATCAGTCATTTTAAACTTAAACATTAATAGATTTCTACGTGAACATATGTCTTAAATATCTTGAATGACGTCACCGTCAAAGCAAAAATGACGACAACTAATTTCATGACGTCAGTCAACACAGAAACATGACGTCACCTGACAGACAGACAGACACACAGACAGACAACTTATTTTTATATATATAGATATATGACGAACCAAACAGCTCGTGGTAACGAGCTCTAAGTAAGGAGTAACTTCGCCTGATATTAACCAAAACTCTATAGATCAAAATTATTATAATAATAAGAGATTCATCAAAAGAATTTGCTTTTTATATTGATTCCAAATATCTAAAACTCGTTAATTCTAATGTTACCCATTGGATATAAACAAGCCTGGGAAAATTTGCCACATCTTCGAAACACGGAAAAGAAAATCGCAAATATGTCAATTGATGCAAATGAAAATCATACCACCAGATTCGAAATATTAGACAAGCCTACCGTAGAGGTTTCAAGCTACAATCTATATAAATGTGGAATGGTAAAACTCTGGCTAGAAGAAAAATCACAGATACCTGTGTTTTTTCCTAAAGTGTGATTTTAACGAACCACTGGTCCTTGAAGATTGGATAGGGCGAATTTGAACGGAAATGAAAAGTTCTAGTGCAATTTTTAAGTGACCAAAAAGATTTGAGGGTAACTAGCCTCCCTTCCACGCCAATTTTCCCCCTAAGGCATCCGAGAAAAATTTTGAAATAGCCAATTTATTAAGTATAGTTGAAAGTTCCAATAACTGTACATTTGGGGATGAAATTATCTCCATATAGTCCCTGTTGAAAGGGTTGTAAATAACGGACTTTGTCCATTGTTTACATATAGTATCTGTTATTGGGAAATATATAGAATTTTTTGGGAGGTTGGGGAATGTTTTGGGGGAAGGGATTCTCCATGGAGAGAATTATCGATGGGGACTAAGATTTCTGGGGATCTCCAGGGAAAATTTTACACCTGGGGTAATTAAGGAAAAATCCAGGCATGATTTGAAAAACAGTTAGAAATTAGATGACAAATTAGGTTTTTGAAATTTTTTCTTGTATTTTTTTTTTAACATTTTACGATCAAAGTGGCCAAAGCCCATTAAAAAACTTTTTATTCTTAGTAGATTTCGAAATGGTGAGTAAATCTGTAAATATCCCAATTAATTATGAAATGTGTGACTAAATTAGAACGGTCGGTTACATTTTTAACGTTGAATCTAAACAAAACTGTTCTAGTGATCAAGTCAATAAAAAAAACATAAAAAGTAACAATCGAGTATAAATAAGAATGAAGGGCAGAAGCCTTCCAAGTTCACTATCGTGCACAAGAGGAAAAGTAAATAGACCAAAGGCCCTATACCCATGTTATAATTTCAATGAAAGGCTTCACAGCAGCCTACTAATAGGACTTTTAATAAAAACTTTGAAACTCGAAAGATTTATTTTTTACTTTTTTTTTATATAGAAATTAGGCTACACTTAGACGTTCGGCTACACTTCTTAGCCTAGAAAATTCCATTCTTAGAAATTTTGGTTTACAGCCACGCAGCCACCTTGGTTCTTTGACTATCTACCTTAGTTCTACTCAATGAATGACGTATGGATGGATGGATGATAGACTTATCTATTAACAAATGAATAACATCATTTTAATACAATACTAAAAAGAATTTATGCCAGATTTGCCTCTCACCCGGACTATTTGTCTTAGCTTTTTCTAAAATTAGCCATGACTTGATGCCCGCAACTACTTGATTTAGTACCCCTGGATTTTGTTTGGCAGATAGACGGGAAAATTCTGTATAGGGATGAGATGAAGCAATTTTTCAACAGCTACAATGTGTAAAAAGAAAATACCTCAAATTTACAAACGATTTTTACATTTCTTACTGCAGTATTGGATGTTTTGTTTGTTTGCTGTTTGATGCAATAATTTATTTCGAGTCGAAATAACCTCTTTAAATATACCCGGTGACTGCATGCAAGATTTTCTTTTCTCTTCTGTCGGTGTCACAGTTATAATGCAGTTTTGTATACTTAAAGAATAATGCGATTAGCAAAAAAAAAAAAAAAAAAAAAAAAAAAAAAAAAAAAAAAAAAATGCAACTGACGTAAACCAACGAAATCAAAGCACTTTTTTTTTTTTACCTCAGAACTGTAGTGAAAGTAATTTTCCATTGTCTCTTTGGTTAAAATTAAAGTTTTTCAAAGATTTTTCTTAGGAATTACTCCGGTAAAGACAGGGTAGAAATCGTTTACGATTTTTTTTTCTGTGGCTAAGAAACTCAATATCTTTCTAGGAAAACTACTAAATAAAAATTGTCTTTTCCTTTTTCGATAACAAATAAAACATAAGAAATATTCACTTTGAAAACATAAATGATGGTGGCAGCTTGTGGATTGCCACTGTCAGCTTGCTCTTTTCTGCTAGAACAGAAAAAAAAGTTCTATTATAGAAAAATATATGTCAATATCTTTTATTAAAAATTAATTAAATGTAAATGATATGTACCCGGTGTATTCTGAATAAAAGATAAATATTTTTTGTTTTAGAATATATATTTTTCCAATTTAATAAATAACAAAAATTGAGAACTCCCTCATGCATATCATTTCCCCAAGCACATCCAAATCAAAATTTTGAGATAGCCATTTTGTCCAGCGTCGTTGAAATATCCAGCAAATATGTCATTAAGCTTGAAAACCCTCCCACAGCCCTCAGGTCAAGGATTGTAAGTCATGTTCAGATGGTATAAAAGGTTTCTATGGAAAGTGTAGTCGTTAAGCTTCGGAAAGAGCTTATTGGACTGGAAATCGGAAGTTCTAGTCACATTGTTAAGAGTCAAAGTGACCAGATAGCACCTATCCCCTCCCCCTTCCGTTGTCTTTTTCCCCAGTGCATGAGATAGAAATTTTGAGATAACCATTTTCTTCAAAATAGTCTCAAGATCTTACAACAAGCCTTTCGGGTTGAAACAATACCTCCAAACCTGGGGGCAAGGGTCGGAAATCATGCCCATGGGGCATATAATATGTTATTGAAAGGGTGGCTGTATATACTTTAAAAGAATTTAATTGGAAATTAAAAGTTCTAGTTACTTTTTAAGAGTAAGAAGTGATGGAGGGCGTTCAACACACCTCCCCCCGGACACTCTCTTTTCCTCAAACACATCTAATCAAAATTGTAACATGGCCATACTGGTCGAAATAGTCCAAAGACATATAACAATGCCTACAGGGTTAACGCAATCCACCAGATCCCTGGGGCGAAGGTGGTAATTTATGCCATGGGGGCATATAAGGCTCTTATGGAGCGTTTATGGTTGCATAAACTTTGGATTGAGCATTTGATAGGAAATGTAATGTCATAGTGTCCTTTCTAAGAGTTAAACATGATTTGAGGAAAACAACCCCCCCCCCTCCCATACCAATTATTTCCAAAAACAAAAATCCAATCACAATTTCTAAAACATCTATTTTCTCCAACATTGTTGAAGGTCCAGAAATTATGCCTTTGGGAATCTCAACCCCCAACAGCCCTTAAGAAAAGGGAGTAAGTTGGGCAATTCGTTTATTGTTTACATATAACATATGTTATTGACATTCCATGAAGATTATCACTACTTTCTAAAAAAAAGAAAATATTCAGGTGGGCCTTTCAGAAAATGTTGAAGGGAGTGTTGAAATAAATCAAAACACGTTATAGGTATACGGATTGACAAAAGGGCTTAACTCAGAATTGACTGAGTATATTAATTTTGAACTTTTAGGAAGTGATAAAGGAGAAGAACAATTGACCAAAAAGGCAAATTTTGCAGGCTACTATTACTACAAATACCACTACTACCATTACTATTACCACCCTGCTAAATTTAAAGTATCAAGGAGAAATTAAAAATAAATCAAGAAACCCTATTTGTATACACATTGCCAAAAGGCTGTTTGTCAAAAATAAATTTGGCTATTAAGTTGGAACTTTCAGAGAATGCTTAAAGGGGAAGATCAATTGAGCAATGGGCAATGTGTGCACGGAACAGCTTATATTAATGCCACTACCACTTCTATATACTACTACTTCAAATAAAACTTCTATGATAAGTACTTGTAAGGCTAAGAGCATTAAGATATAAAATTAAAGAATTATGCAAATTTACAGGTTATCAAAAGCATATATCAGCAATGTCATAGCAAAGGCTAAATGCATTAAATCGAAAATTCTAGGATATAATAAGATGGATGTTGAAACGACCAAAAAACAATATATTAATGCTATTGCTGCTACTTGTATTAGTACAATTACTACTATTATTAATACTACTACTACTACTACTGCCACCACCATCACAACTATGCCTGAGGGTGTGAAGATGAAATTTTCAGGGAATCTTAAGGATGAAGATGAACTGAATCACAACAGGCTGTCTGTATGCAAGCTGTCAAAAGGGCGTATCAGGAATATCTTGAGAACAGTTTGGTGTGTGAGGTTGAAATTTACAGGGCTTGTTGTGGGGGATATTGAACTAATCAAAAGACAATATTTACATCCTATTGCAACTGTTTCTACTCATACTAGTACTACTGCTACTACTATTACTAATACTACTTTTACTACTGCCACTAAAGGTAAAGCTACTATTATTAATTTTACTGTAACTACCACTACTGCTACTACTATTACTGCTGATACTACTACTACTGCTACTAAGGATAACGGTATTAAGGAGAAAAATTTGGGGAAAATTGGACTTGTATTGAATTAAACCAGAGCCCACTGATCCCACACAGGTTGTCAAGAGGACATATCAGCAATCCTTCATAAACAGTTAACGGTATTAAATTAAAACTTTCAGCATTTGTTGAAGAAAACAAAGAAGCTATAAGCATACTGATACTAATGCTACTACTGCTACTAAAACTGTTGCTACCATGCAAGCTATGAGTATTCTGGTGAATCTCTGTAGGGCTAGTTAGGCGGATTTTGAACCAATCAAAGCAAACTATGAGTATGTAGATTTTTGGAAAGGTGGCTAAGCAATATCTCAACGGATTACGTTATGCAGATGGACTTATTAGGGTAAGTTGTTGCAGATTTCGAACTAGCCAGAAATCACTATGTTTACGCTATTAATGCTACGAGTACAGTCACGTTTTAACTAATAACACTAAGGGTATTTGGGCAAGACTTTTAGAGAACGTCTAGAGGGAGTTTCAACTAAACGAAAAAACTATTATATATATATAAATATATATCCAGGTATTCAAAAAGGAATGTAAGCAATGTCACAGACAGCACCACTCTATAATAGCTACCAATATAATTGAAACTTTTAAAAGAGCTAATTCAACAGGAAATCTAAAGTTCTAGTGCCCTTTTTAAGTGTCAAATAGTTAATTGGAGGGCAAGCAGCCACACGTCTTTAGATCCAGTAGCAATGGCTCTAGGAATATTAGATATAACGGAACAACTGCTTATGTCAGCATTAAATGCAGCAATGAGCAAGATATGCACATGCCTAAAAATCAATCATCTTGACCTGAATATGGGTAAGTTAAATTTTGTTATTTTTTTCTTGATCTCTAAATCTTTATCCTTCATCACTAAATTGATATTAGAGCGGCGGATTATCAAACGTACAAAGTTCACCAAGTACCTCGGAATTAATGTCGATGAAATTCTATCATTTAAGGACCATATAAAGTCGATTTCTAAAATACTGTCGCTTAACCTAGGTATGATGCATAAATTAAAACATGTTTTCCCTCAAATATTTTACGGTTGGTATATTTTTCCCTTATTCACTATTATATTTTGCATTGTTCATCAATATGGCTTGGTACTTTCCCCTCGTTACTTGGTCCAATCTGTGTGGTCCAGAATAACACTATCCAGGTTTTCGTGGTGTGGAGAACCAAGATTCCATGAGGTCGGTCTATAGTGAAATAAATATAATGCCTGCAGCCGGATTGCGTGATATTTATACTTTGATTTTTATATATAAGTATCATAGTGAGGTCTTCCAGATTGTTTTGCAGGTATATTTTGTGAGAGGTTAGATGTTCACCAACACGATACTCGGATGCGAGGAAATATTGAGGTTCCTCGACTTGTTTCTAGTAGGTTTTCAATTTCTCTTGTTTATAGAGCTTCCAAGCTTTGGAGCAAGCTTAGTAAAGATATTAAGAATAGTGACAATTTTAACCAGTTTAAATGTGATTAACGTGTGGAGTTGCTTCGTAGGTATGCTTTCGAAACAGATTAACTATATTTTCAGTGGGTTATTTTTCTGTTTTTAATGTGTTGTTTCGGGGCCTTATAATGCAATGTTTCATTGATTATTTTTCATGTTGGTTTCGGTAAATGGTCTCATGCTCCAAACTCTTTTTATTTTTATTTTTAGCACATCCTCGCAAGCTCCACTTTTCTTGTGCTATTATCTAAAAAACGATTATTTTCAATAAAATTGTTCTACTACTACTATATCACAACTAAATCTTTGCTATATGCAACTTGCCACATATGCTTTAGAACTAAATCAAAATGCACTGTGTATGGTTACAAATAAGACAATATTTCAAGAACGACTGGGGGTAATTAGTTGAATCTTTTAGGGCTACTACTATTACTACTTCTGCCCTTACATTTTAATTAAGTCAAAAGATTGTGAGTGCTTCCTGGATTTCAAAGAGCATAAATAGAATTTTTCTGGAAATGGTATGAATTCTGATTTTTCAGGTCAAATTGAGGAGGTATAAAACTAAATAAAACGAAAATATTTGTTTAGGATTAAAAATTGTTGAAAAAGTTTACCCAGCATACAAATAGCAAGCCAAACAATGGATTCTTATACAATTAAAAAAAAAAAACTTAAAACGAACAGGAATTATTCCGTATAGGAAAGAGACTGTTCCCTCTTCAATGTCCCGCTCTATGCGCTAAATTTTTGTTTTGTTTTAAAACGAAAAATTTTGAGAAAGAGCTAAACTTGCGCTAAGCTTTAGCGTAAATAGTGGGGCACGGAAGAAGGGACAGCCCCTTTCATATACAGAATAATTTCTTTTCGTTTTAAGTTTTAATGTTGCTCCTTACTTTCAATTGAAAAAAACTTGTTTTTTTATTTGATTTTTGAACGCTTTTGAATTAATTCAGGTGTTGATTTTAGATCACCGTACATCAATAATTAAAACGAAATTTGCAAATTAATTTTACTGTTTTTGGCTAAATGGCTTTCTCAAAGTTTCAATCAGGCAATTTTGAGGGAAAAAGGGGCGAAGGAGAGGGCCTAGGTGCCCTCCAATTTTTTTGGTTACTTTAAAAGGCCACTAGAATTAATAGATTTATTTACGACCGTTTTTATTAGCAATAATTTTGCGTAGCTTACAAATTAACTTACGTAACGAACTTCTACATTCCATATTTTCATTACGCAAATGGGGGGGGGTCCTCCCCTCGGCAATGCCTCGCTCTTTGCACTAAAGTTCTAACTTCGTTCCAATTCATTAAGAATGACCCCTGAACCACAAAGGCCGTTTAATTAGAATAAACAGCTCTTTTGAAATTACCAAAAAAACACTTTAGCGTAAAGAGCGAGGCATTGAGGAGGGGCCGAACCCTCTCATATAGGTAATTATTTCTGTTAGTTTTTGGTTTTAATTTTGCTCCTTACTTTCAGTTGAAAAAACTTGTCTCTTTATTTGCTTCCTCATTGTTGTTTTAAATAATGCTGGAAAATCCAGCACCTCCTTCATGGAAATTATCTTTCCCCATGGTAAATTCCTATGTGGTAAGATCCTCTCACGATACTCCTGACCCCCTCCCCCACCACCAGAAAAAATACCCCATAAACATGTCATTATACTTCGTCAATAACCAATACTATATGTAAACAATGGGCAAAGTTCATAATTTGCAGCCCTTCCCCCAGGAAATTTGGGGGATTAAGTCGTCCTCAAAGACATATTCATTTTGCTTTAGACTATGTTTTACAAAATGGCCATCTCAAAATTTTGATCTGGTGACTTTGGGAAAAAAGTGAGCGTGGGAGGGGGCCTAGTTGCCATCCAATTTTTTTGGTCGCTTGAAAAGAGTACGAGAACTTTTAATTTACGTTAGAATGAGCCCTCTCGTAACATCCTAGGATCACAAGGTCGATAAGATCACCCCTAGAAAAAAAAACAACAGAAAACAAAACAAAAAACAAATAAAGACGCATCCGTGATCTTTCTTCCGGCGAGAGATGCTAAATTCCACATCTTTGCAGATAGGAGCTTGAAACCTCTACAGTAGGGTTCTATGATACATTGAATGTCATGGTGTAATTTTCATTAAGATTCTGTGACTTTTAGAGGGTGTTTCCCTCTTTTTTTAAAATAATGCAAATATTCTCAGGCTCGTAAATTTTAATGAGTAAAACTAAACTTGATGAAATATAAATATTTAATATTAGCATCAAAATGCGATTCTTTTGATGTATATATTGTTATCAAAATTCTGTTTTTTAAAGTTTCCTTTACCATTGAGCCAGGTCTCTCCTTACTACAGTACGTTAGCGCGAACTGTTTGAAAAACGAATATATATATATATATATATATATATATATATATATATATATATATATCCATGAAAAAGACTATGTCAATAAAAAATGAACAGAAATTAACTTGAAAACTTTTTCCAAATACAAGTTTTGCAAAGAAAAGTAAAGAGCTCCTTTAAACCTAAAATGAGCAGAAATAAAGTCAAATAATCTTCGAAGCGTAAAACTACGGACAGAAATTACAACAAATAACCGAGTTAAACCCAGAACGAACAAAATTAACAAGTGTAGGGTTTACAACCCAAAATCTTCTGAAAACCAGAACATAATTTGCACTTTACTGATAGAAAAAGAAAAAAAAACTTTTGCTTTTTAAAGTTTTTCCATGTCAGAAATAATTTATTTTTCCAGAAAAAAACATACAAAACAAACGCAATAAAACCGTAAAGAACAAAATGTATGGTATACATGTACGTTACGATATCGTTATAGGTGCATGCTATCGTATGTCCATACGATACATAAACGTATCGTGAAAAAAAAAATTAACTAACATAAAAGATATTCTGAAGCTCAAGATTTACCAGTGAATTCAGCCTTGCTCCAATCTGTCTGGTGACAACTTCCATACATTATGATCGTTGTCAAAATGATCTTTGGCTCCAAAAGATGTAATCTTTCGAAGCTGTTGTAAAAAAACGTAAATAAGTAAGCTTGTGAGATTGTAGAATCTCACAATTTGGGATGAAAGATCGCCAAAAACCAAATTTTCGAATGAAAATTTAGTTTGGCTAGCCGATACTTACCTCACATGTTGTCATATTTATTAACAAAAGCTTTCTCAGGTATCAAACAGTTCGTGGTAACGAACTGTAGTAAAGAGCGACCCGGCTCAATAGTAACTGAAATTCTAAAAAACAGAATTTTGATACCAATAGTTACATAAAAAGAATCGCATTTTAGTGCTTATTATAAATATGTAAGTTTCATCAAGTTTAGTCTTGCCCATCAAAAGTTGGGAACCTGAGAAAATTTGCCTCATTTTAGAAAATAGGGGGAAACACCCACTAAAAGTCACAGAATCTTAATGAAAATTACACCATCAGATTCAGAGTATTAGAGAATTCTACTGTAGAAGTTTCAAGCTCTTATCTACAAAATCTGTGGAATTTTTTATTTTTTTGCCAGAAGACAGATCACGGATCCGTGTTTATTTGTCTGTTTGTTTGTGTTTTTTGTTTTGTTTTTTTTTCCCCAGGGGTGATCGTATCGACCCAGTGATCCTAGAACGTCACGAGAAGGCTCATTCTAACGAAAATTAATAGTTTTAGTGCCCTTTTTAAGAAACCAAAAAATCAGAGTGCACCTCGGCCCCCTCCGACGCTAATTTTTTCCCAAAGTCACCGGATCAAAATGTTGAGATAGCCATTCTGTTTTTTTTTTCTTTTTTTTTTTTTTTTTTTTTTTTTTTTTTTTTTTGAGCCATCCTGGCCGAGTGGTCTGGTGCGCTGGATTCGGGATCCTTCGTCTGAGAGGACGCAGGTTCGAATCCCAGTGTACCCAATTCTTCAGTTTGGGACGGGGGTCAGTGGCGTGACTCTGTAAGCTTAGCCAGAGTCGACCCAGCTCTAAATGGGTACCTGGAGAAATCTGGGGATGGTAAACAGGAAGGGTGTGCGAAAGCACAGGATGGCTGGCCCCCTAGTCTAATGCCGTATCCTTTACCTTTACCTTTACCATTCTGTCCAGCATAGTCGAAAACTTGATAAATATTTCTTTGGGGATGACTTAATCCCACACAGTCCCCTCGGGAGGGACTGCAAGTTACAAACTTTGACCATTGTTTACATATAGTAATGGTTATTATGAAGTGCACATAAGTTTTCAGGGGGGCTTTTTCGCGTTGGGGTGGGTCGGAGGGAGGGGATTACGAGGGAGTATCTTTCCATGGAGTAATTTATCATGAGAAAAGAGAATTTCCATGAAGGGGGCACAGGATTTTCTAGCATTATTTGAAAAAAAAACAATGAGAAAATAAATAATTTTTTTCAACTGGAAGTAATGAGCAGCATTAAAACTTAAAACGAACATCAAATATTCCGTGTATAAGAGGGTTCGTCTTCTCCGCAATACCTTGCTCTTTACGCTAAAGCATTTTTAGTAATTTCAACTATTTATTCTATGGCCTTTGTGATTCAGGGGTCAGTCTTAAGGATTTGGGACAAAATTCAAGCTTTAGTGCAAAGAGCGAGGTATTGACGAGGGGGCGACACCCCTCATATACGTAATAAAAATACACGAATATAGAAGTTCGTTACGTAAGTTAATTCGTAAGATACGTATGTTTATTACTAACAAAAACATTGGTAAAGAAAAAAGTTTCACTTTTAAGTAACTAAAAATTGGAGGGCAACTAGGCCTCCTCCCCCGCCCCAACTTTTTTTTTCAAAATCGTCCAATCAAAACTATGAGAAAGTCCTTTAAAACAAATTAATATGCAAATTTCGTTTTAATTTTTCATGTACGGTGAGGCAAAAGTAAAACATGCATTAATTCAAAAACGTTCAGAAATTAAATAAATAAAAAAGTTTCTTTAACTGCAAGTAAGGAGCGACATTAAAACTTAAAACGAACAGAAATTATTCCGTATATGAAAGCGGTTGTCCCTTCTTCAACGCCTAGCTCTTTACGCTAAAGTTTTTTATTGTTACAAAAAGTAGAGTTGTGAGAAGAGTTAAACTTTAGCGTAAAGACGGAGGCGTTGAGGAGGGGACAACACCTTTCATATGCGGAATAATTTCTGCATATAGGGTTAGACATACCACAAGCTTCTGCAGAAAACAATCTATAATCACTGACTCTCACATGGACAAATCATACCAGTTCCTGTTTTGAACTAAATCCCATATAATTCAGTGTTTCTCTAAGAGGGGATGAGGCAGGGACTCTACGTAATAGACTCGAAGTAACTATGTAACAGAGTTCATTTATGGGACTCTTTGTAACTATGTGAGGTATATAGCTGTCTCTCTATGAGGCATGAGGGAGGGACTCAATGCAACAGACACTCTGTAACTATGTAACAGACATATTTATGGGTCTCTATATAATTATATGAGGTATATAACTGTCTCTCTGTGAGCGGATGAGGGAGGGACTCTATGTAACTATGTGAGGTATATAGCTGTCTCTCTATGAGGGATGAGGGAGGGACTCAATGCAACAGACTCTCTGTAACTATGTAACAGACATATTTATGGATCCCTATATAATTATATGAGGTATATAAATGTCTCTCTATAAGCGGATGAGGGAGGGACTCTATGTAACAGACTCCATTTATGGGTCTCTATGTACCTACATGAGGAATATAAATGTCTCTCTGTGAGGGAATGAGGGAGAGACTTTATCTAACAGACTCTCTGTAACTATGTATCAGACTTATTTATGGGTCCCTATGTAACTTTTTGAGGTATATAGCTGTCTCTCTATGTGGGGATGAGGGAGGGACTCTATGTAACAAAGTCTGAGGTGCATATCAGCTAGTCAAACTGAACTTTCATTCGAAAGTTTGGTTTGGACGTCGGGTTTACCTCACACATTGTTACATTTATTAACAAAAGCTCAGATTCCCAACCAATTTGAATGAGGGTTCCAAAATCAGCTAATTTCTTTTTATTTTTAAGCATTTTGAGATGTAACCAGACAACGAGGATTTGGCGTCCCTCCGTTATTTTACATGCTGGCGAAGTACTTGTGTGCTATTCGGTACACATTCGAGAAATGAAGTTTGATTAATCATAATGAAATATACCGAAATATGATAAATACACCAAAATATAAATCAAATACATAAACTATATAATTGTCTGAACCGTGGCAAAATTTAGAGCATCAGTTCAATCTTCTAATGTGTTTTATGGCCCACTTTAAAGAAAAAATCAGAAGTGGAGTAATGAAAAAAAGACTAAGAAAGAAAAAAACACCAAAGAAGAAAAGAAATTCTAATAAAGGAAAGAAAAAAATGTGGAGTAATAAAAAAACAAATAAATGAAAGGAAATTAAGCACGCTTCTAATAAATATAAAATATCACATCACCTGACGAATTACATAAATGACAAACGAGTCAGTGGAGACTCGAACAAATGACCTAAAGCTCGTTTTGTTGGATTTGGACACACTAAGGGCACGAATCTGTGACGGAATATCTTCAGCTAAGTTCAGAATTTGAATGACAAGGCGGCAAAACAAGCAGGTACTTTGACAACTTATAATAGCTGGTGTGTGTGCGTTTTCCGTCCTTCGGTGATAATGAGTTTTGCCAAAATGGGGGTATATACAAAATATGAGGTATTACAAGCCAGTGCTGCAACAAGTACTCCAAATTTTTACTTAAGTATTGATTATTAAGTGCTCATGGTTTTTTTTACTTAAATATCAAGTAATAAATACTTTCCAAATTCTTGCTCAAGTATATAATATAAATATTGTTTCTGACATCAAGCCCATGCTACCCTTCTGTTAAAGCCATTCTGAAGGCTTCTTAGCCCTTTTCTGTAAAATGTACCCTGTCATTCCTCTCCTGGAAATCTGAACCAAAAACCGGAAGTTCCATTTCATCGTTTTTAACCGTTTCCCCCATTGAGCTGGTACACACCCAACAAAGTCCAAAAAATAATCTGAACATATTTTCAATGCAACGGCTTGAAAAGAAAAGACTATCAAAACAATTAAGTGCAGTCAAACTCCTGATTGGATCAGACATATCATATGACAGGATTAACATAATGCACATAAAGTTGAACTTCTGGCTATTAGTGTTGAGTCAAATCTGGCGTGTTTGAAAAAATACAGGTTTATTCTGAAACATGCGGGAACAGTAGGAAAAATAGGGAAAATAGAAAAACAAACTTCAGATTGGCTTTAAAACAAATAAAAAGTACTAAAGAAGTTCATTCTCTGATTCAATAAGTAAAAACCTTAGCAACAAAAAAACTCAAATTTAAAATCAAGGAGTCAAGTGAGTCAGTTGCAGACTTTTTTAATAAGAGAAATCAACGATCAATAAAAAGGAGCAGCAAAAATCCACACTTTTAGCAGCTGGCTGTCAGCATGCTGAAAGAAAAGAACAGTATGAAAATGTAGTCTTGATTCATACTTTGACAACATGTCTCACCCTCGGCACCTTTACAAGGAAACTGCCTCAAGTTTTCAAGTTAAATTTCAGACGCGCTATGAAAATGTATGACATCTACATCCTTTGGCTTGTTTTCACTCAAGCAAGCCGCATGCTGTGTAGTCAATTCAGATGGTCGGTAAAACTCCTTACAAACATATATTATAAAATCACGGGCCTGCGCTGATTCAGACGCATTCCATACCGTTGGTCAAACTGAAAAAGTTTGCAGAAGTTGCAACTTATCTATTTCTAGTAGCAGTTTTCACACCATGAAGTGGCAAAAACCATGAGACTAAGTCGGAAATCTCCCGGGAATAAAGGAATAAAAAATAATTTTTCCCAGGGAATGCAATATTTGGTTGAAGGTTGGCTTCAGTATGGCTCATTTAGGAAAAGGACTATTCCTAGGCTTTGGGCAAGCCATGGGTGGAATTATTTATAGGCCCTACTAAATTGAAGGAAAACTCCACTTTCTTAAAACTTGAGATTCCCTCCCCCTCGCCTCATTTGAGATGGGGTTTGTGATATCAGATGTCGATATGATACCTGATCCTAGGCATCTTTGGTCTAGCTTTCTTTCGGATCCGTTGCTCGATTCACAAGTTATACTAACTTAAACAAAAAAATTTCAAGAATTTTCGACTTTTACAGCACCTAAAACCCAGTCCCCCTTGTTCTATTTGAGCTATGGTTTCATCTCAAGAACCTATGCCTGTAATGGTCTTAAGCATCTTTGGTTCGATTTTCAATGACATCCATCACTCCGCTCGCAAGTTACACTGAATTAAATGAAAAGCTCGACTTTCTCTTAGCACTCAAAGCACCCTCCACCTCGCCTTAATCAAGCAAGGGTCTTCATCTCCAAACATCATGTGTCTTATGGTTTTTGGCGTCTTTGGCTTAACTTTCATTGAGATCCATTGTTTCATTCCCATGTTAAACCGAGTTAAACAAAAAACTCAGCTTTTTTTAGCACTTAAAGCCCCTTCCCCTTGCCCTAATTAAGCTAGGGTTTACATCCCAGAACTCAATGCATATCATACCCTTAGGCATCTTTATTCAATCAAATTCATCAAAATTCATCTCTCCATTCGCAAGTTACACTGAATTAATGAAAAATTCAAATTTGTTTAACACTTAGAGTTCCCATTGCCCTAATTAAGCTGAATTTTAGTCCAAATTGTTCAATCTTAATCCAAATCCGATTGGCGGTTTTCCAACTATACTCAATTGCAGAGACGGGCGGACAGACAGACGGATTTTAAAAACCTATCTTGATGGATTTTTTCCACCATCCAAAACGGTGATGATGCCTGGATGATAGTATGCTCTTCTTTCCTTTTTTGAGATCCAATGAGCCAACATGGCTACCTAAGATATCGCAAAATCTGTCCTTCCGTCTGTGCAATCGAGTATAGCGGGAGAGCCACTGGCCAGATTCGAATGAAAATTGAACCATAGGTGCCAAGGATCATGAGACTCATCAAGTTGAAAGATGAAGACCCTTGCTCAATCAGAAGAAGGAGGAGGGGGCTTTACCTGCTAAAACAAGCATTTCGTTTAATTCAGGGTAACTTGCAAATGGAGTGATGGCTGAATTAAAATTGAACCAAAGAGGCTTGAGACCATGACATATATCAAGTTTTTAGATGAAGACCCTAGCTCAAATATAACAAGAGGAAGCGTTTTTTAATTGAAGAAGAAAATTAAGTTTTCTGTTTAATTTGGTATAACTTGCAAATGGAGCAACAGATCAAAATGAAAGCTAGACCAAAGATGTATAAAGTCAGGGTTCATATCAAGTTCAGGTACCACAAACCCTATCTCAAATAGGGAAAGGGAAGGGGGGTTTCAAGTCTTAAAATGTTGAGCTTTCCTTTAATTTAGTAGGGCCTATAACTTAAGAATGGAGCGACAAATCTGAAGTCAGATTTGTCTAAATACCTGAATTCAGACACATTTTTTTTATTGCAGATAACATTTAGATGGGTCTGGATTCATAGCTTCAGTAGTTTTACCAATAATATGGTCCTGAAGATGAAGTAACGGTAGAAATCTGGTTAATTTGAGAACATGAAAAAACTTAAACACTAATTTCAGAAACATAAGCCCAAATGGACTACAGTATACAACATTTAGCACAAAACAAGGGTTGTTAGCTCACTGTGACCATTAGCTCACTGTGAACTATGAAACAATTTTAATTTTCTTGTTATATAACTTTTAAACAAAATTAAACCAAGTGATAATCATACTATATTTTTTATTGTCATAAACAAGGACTTTATTTCACATCCAAAAGCAGGACATGAAGCTATATCTGAGTTTATTCTAAATCCAGAGATAATGTTTTCTTGTACATTGCCAAAGCACACGCACAAAAAATTTTTGTATCAAAGATAAAGTATTTGAAAAACAAGCACTTTATCAGTATCTTAAGTAATAAGTATTTCGTAATCTTAATTCTACTAACTCAGGAGTTTTTACTTAAATACAAGTACAAGCAACGGAAAATTTTACTTAAGTAGTACTTCAAGTAAAAGTATTTCAAGCAAGTGACAGCACTGTTGCAAGCGCATCAAATAGGCGACTTACAATACGGCGATTTATAAAATTCTTCAGTACGACTCTTTTTCCGTACCCGGAGTATAAAATTTTGAAGAACATTTTCGAAAATAAGTCCACGCATCATCGTTGAATGGCAACCTTATTCAACTCCTAAATATCTCGACGAGTTACTGCGAGGGATAACTTCTCCCGATGGTCTACAAATACTTTCAAGAGAAAGTCACCCAGCTACATTTCTCGTCACCGATTATATAGAGCATTTGAAAATAATTTGGCTGAGGACCAAGCCCTGGCGTAAATCTCGACTTATCGGTATCATTTTAGACAACTGAGCCTTAAATTACCCATCCTCGTAAATCTGCCCCAAACCAACCTGGATAAACGAATGCAAATACCAGTCCCATAAAACACGCACATTACCAATTTCAGCACTGGACTCAATTAGTGGAAGTACAAATTGAGGATGCAAAACCAAGTCAATCACGGCTGCGATATCTACAATACATATGTAAAGATGGGTATGGGTATATTCAAAATGGTTTCTACTTCATAATAGTAGTGCTGTCTGGGAGTATTCTCCGAAAACCATCCACCAACAACTCATTATATCAGCAAGTCGTACTGATTTTGATAGCGCCCATGACACCATCATGATTCTAGTGTCGTATGCTTTATCGTTTCTATGATCCTCTTTTGCTGCACCATATACCATAGTTATGGTCTGTTTCATCCAAGAAGAAATGGTTCCAGTTGCCACTTCTCGTGGTGTTCTATTAGAAAAAGCAATGAACAGCCATTTACTCCCATTTCTGATCGCCACGTTAACCGTTCACTTTGCACTGGTTTATAATATCCTCAATGGGCACAAGGCTGGACTAACATCTAGCACGGGCAGAATAATAGGACAAGGCATATCATGAGGTTCTTGGGTCCAAACAAAGGAAGAAACATGAGAGCTATTCAATTATCCGAAGTTGTGCTACATGGAAGGACAAGGTATGAGTTTCCCTTCTTTGACGACCAGATCCAATGGCAGTAATGAATATCGACTTAAGAGTAAGATGATTCATATCGATATTCCACAAGTCAAGATATCGTGAAGATCTAAAATACTTTAGAACAAAGCCAAGATCCCAGGCAAGATTATCATGTTGTGTCCACAGTGATTCGTGCCAAAAATTCTGTGTCTTTTTTGTCAAAAAAGTATCTTTACTGATATTTGTTCCTGTAGCTGGAGCTGGGGTTCAGCACCTTGCTACCTCATAACCTTCTATCGTTGATGGTGCAAGGTTTGTAATAGCCTTTAAATATATCATGAATTTTGTGACTGTTTGAGCATTGGCGTTGGAAGGATTAATCTTCTTTTCACTACAAAAACCCAAGAAGAACTTGCCACTTTCCATCACATAGTTCAATGGCAGATCGTTGCTGGGGGCGGGCGATTGCATGGGCTGATTACCTAGAATATCCTCTTTTTTAGAGTCCGTGAATAGATAGACCTCTGGCTTTCCCTACTACTTCGACCAAGCTTTGAAAAGACTCTCGCTGAGACTCCATTCCATGGGCACATCTTTTCCTTCTCGTGACAGCGTGTCAGCTGCTAGATTCTGTGATCCGGCGAATTGTCTTACCCTAAACTGAACGCTTAGGGACTTCGTAATCTTGAAGAGCTTTATGAATTCCTCCTTTAGGGAGAAAGAATGGGTTCCATACCCTTTATTTATATAATTTACAGCTGTTGTGTTGTCTCTCGTTACCATGACTACCTCATTTCTTAACTCCTTATCCAAGATTTTGATCAAGTTGGTTACAGTTCTCACCTCGAGGCAATATATATGAAGACATTTCTCTTCTGGAGACCAAGTTCCCGAGCGTGCCTCGATGTGGATTTTCTATATAGCCACACCGCCCGTAAATTGAGCTGTCAGCTAATATTTTTTTGGAAACAACGGGGGGTTTGAAAGGAAGGTATGGACTCAGCCAATCTTTGTTCGGTCAAGGTGAAAACGCCTCTTTCATATGTGTCATAATTTGGATGTCTGAATCTATGTTGTTCCTTGACCTGTCTCACAACCGGAGCAATAGTAACTGACATATTCTAAGATGCAGTTTGCTGAAAGGAAATGCTCTTGAGCCTATATTGGTGATTCCATTCAGTTTCATCGGTCACGCTACTGAGGTACGCTTATACAATTTTTATAGACCTGCTCTGATTGCATTGATCAGGTTCTATGTCTTTCTGGGGTTAGGTACACCCTTTTTACCTCCAGGCCTACCAGAATACCGGATAACTTAATCCATCACATAGGTTGTAATTCTGATTACCCACTCAGCGTAAGCCCAAGTCTTTGCAGGAGAATCATCACGATCCTTACACTATTCTGTACTACCAAATTTTGTAGAATTTGAAGAAGCCAGTCCTTCATGTAAGAAAGCACCTACATGGATTGAAGGTGGCAATAGCTCGCGAAGATGGCTCAGCCGTTTTGCCACGAATCACGCGGCAAAACGGCTGAACTTCATTCTAGCCCAAAGGCGAGCACCTTGAACTGATACACTTAGTTCTCAAGGTGAACCTTAGGTTTTTCCAATGGTTCTTATGAATGCTTGCAAGTGGGGTCTTCCTACGCACCTATAATAGACACCTAATACTAGAAGAGGGTGTTTTTTAAATCCAGACGGTAGCCCTCTATGATGACGTTCAGAAAGAACTTGTCGTCTCTTATTAATTTTCAGTTCTCTGCAAAGTGAGACAAACGATTTTCTAGAGGAAGAGGATCTTGATATTGTGCTAGAATTAAGACGCTGAGAATTTGACGGATTTTTCCCTCTAGTCTTTGGGGTGAACTGAAGTTACACATTTTTTGCTGTTAAGCCCTTCCCTTTGTTGCTGGGAACTAAATGGGTCCTGAAGGAGGGTTGGAAAACTGCCAACATTCAATCCTGTATTGCCTCATTATATTAGCTAGCTCCTAAAAGTCGATGGAAAGCAGGAACTCACTTTTCAGAGATAATGACCTTAATTCATTTTCAATCTCTTAAAACTAGTCAGGAATATATTTCAAGACATTATCCCATCTCATGAGCATCAGATTTGAACAAAATCCAGAAAGAATATTTGAGAGATGTTGCTCACATCTTTTGAAAGACTCCAAGAGCTTCATCAGTTTTGGGATAGTGACAGGAGATACATTCTCTGCCTTTAAAATTTTTATGAAAGTATCTAACATGAGGTGATTGTACAACAGCATTTTCAGTGTCACTCGTATGGAAGACTCTAAGGCCAAGAGTGACTTTTTGTCGACAAATATGAACTTTTTGCCCTCTTTATGTCCAGTTGGTGACAACAAACTGAAATCTGGGTTGACGGACGGTGCCTGTGAAGCCACAAGTGCGTCGTGTGCGTCGTCACAACAGTGCGTCGTCACAACAGCTGTAACAAGTGCGTCATGCGTCGTAACTTCTCGCTCAGCCCGGGATGCCGAGAAGGCAAAAGAAAGTGCTGTGTATTGAGAACGACGTGCTCATCAATATTATAAATATATACATCTATCCAACTATAGAATATTCACAATTAGACGCTGGGACTAAATTCAAGTGCAATCGCCAGAATAACTTATCTCTTGTCAGAAGAGACCCACAGGCCAACGACGTAGGTGTTATAACCTTATGTAATGACAGTGTGTACACCCAAGGCGTTGTGACCATAAGTAGGCCTAAAGGCAGTCTACACACCCTAGGCGTTATGACTTTATGTAATGACGACCTACACACCCTAGGCGTTATGACTTTATGTAATGACGACCTATACACCCTAAGCGTTATGACCTAATATATTGACAGTCTCTACGCCCAAGAAGTTATGACCTTATGTAATGAAGGTCTGTACGCCAAGGCATTATGAGCTGATGTAATGACAGTCTCTACGCCCAAGGCGTTACAATCATATGTAATGACGGTCTGGACATCCTAGGCAGTATGACCCTATGCAATGACGGACTATACCCCCTAGGCGGTTATGAGTAATATACCATACCGTAAATACTGGGTTTACCAAACCCAAAGCATTAGAATACGAATAATTAAAAATAGTACACAAAAAATTCACCTCTCATATATTTTGTTCCAAGCTTTTAACATACTACCAGGTATGCCAGATGCCAATGTCTCAAAAGAGTATAAATCTAGACAAGAAAACAAAGGACCTTTGCCGAAAAGAACATGTCGAAAAAAATTGCGCGCGCGGTGGCAGCCAATTCTGACCAAACTTTGGACAAAGTAGGGTAGCAAAGTAGTAAACTACTTGGCAATTTTCGAATTTACTGACTGATTTTGTCTACAAATACCATTTTTACATATAAAAATGGTTTTTGCTCAAAGAAAAGATATTAAAGTACAAGTTATACTGCTAAAATGTCGGCACCTTTTGGAATCCTGTTAAGTTTTGCTACTGACAGCTTTGGAACTTTGTTCATGCCTACTCTTGTATCACTTGTAAGTTATCATAAAATACCATGCGATCAACAAACATATTATCAATAATATTTCTCAAATATTTGAAATACATCCAGGAGGGTTCCCTGCTTAAAGGAACCCCTAAATAAAAAATTAAATAATAAATCTGATTCTCTTTATTTGTCCAAATATTTTGAAACGAAACAGAGCTGACTTTACTGTAGTCAACTCGATTACCATGCCATAGCAACCAAAATTGGTAAACAGTCTTAGTCGCTCAAAATAATTCTCATTTGAAATGCGTGATTTTTTAGGTAAATTTCCAGGAAGTGGATAGCTGCTTATTCGGCGAATATACTGCTTTGAGCGCATTAAATTTGAATGACTCAGAGAAAGGTGTATTTCAGATCATGTGAATCAGGGAAAAAATTCTCTTGAAATACAAATAATTACCTGGCATACTGTACACCAGGCTAATACAAAAAAAAAAACAAGAGCTAAGAGCTCATATGGCACTTGTGACGAGGTCAGAAGAGCCAAGATCCAAGAGCTCATATGGTATGAGCTTGAGCTCTAGCAAAATTCTAAGAATCAAGAGATTGCTTTAAAAGTAAAATCAGAGGCTTAATGCCGGTCAGGATTTAAAATCCTTTAGGATTTAAAAGAAACCAGATGTATTGAATAGCCGATTATATATCGGCTATATATGTTTATATGTAAATATGTTTAAAATCAAATTTCTGTTTTACGGAAAGTAAACACAATTTTACCAAAACCTAGAAAATAATATCAGCTAAAAATTTCAAATTCTGGATTTATTGGCTACTTAAAAATTAAAAATATACCATGTCATATTTTTGCTTTTATATTGTCATTATCTGAATCTAGGTAATTTTGATATTTATTTTTACTATCCAAAAACTGTCTTAAGGATTTTTTGTTTGTTATTTTATTTTCATTAGATAATGTTATTTTGTGAAGTAATCACAGCAGATGTAAGAAAAATAAAAAAAGTGTAACTACTTCACTAGCCTATTTAATTACAAAAATGACTTCTGCGTACTCCATCCTGCTAATGCAACAACTGAAACTATTTAAAAGTATTTAAATAAGTTTTTCTGGATTTTCACTGTAAACAAATTTTCAGTCTTCCCTAGATGAAACAATTCATCTATCTAGATCTTTTCTGCTGAAGATATCTAACTAATCGATGTTGTAGTTTATATTCCTTTTTATTAAAAATCGAACAAAATGTTATAAACTATCGCACATTTAAGTATAAATCACGATTTAAAAATAACGAGACTAGTAACAAAAATAGAACGGGAAAATTGTCTTGTGATCGGGCGACATTTCCATGTTGCATGGCAGCAGGATGTTCACCTAAAAGAGAAGAAGAATATAAAATTCACCACGAAATGTACAATAAAATAATAAAGGAAAAAGTTTTCTATGAAAATTTTGCTTTGGCAGAACTATTCGCAAGTTGGGAAAAAGACTGCAAATAAAAAATTTCTATAGATATATTCCTGAAGTCTAAAATTAAGAAATGACTAATTTGATTCTGCATTAGCCCTCCATACTTTTGAATGCCCAGATCAGTCAGTTCTTTTTGATTGGGCAACTTTAGTTTCCACCATATATGGTTTACCACCATCTTTCATGGATGCAATCAAAATTTAAAAAAAAACAAAAAAATACATACATAAAGACCTTGCTTTAATCAGAGATACTAGAGCTATCTTGTATAAATAGTTTTTTATTATAATATAATTGAAGAAATTCCACCCAAAATCCATTCTCTTTCCAAAAAAGTATCAATTAGTCACCTATGACAGTCACCTCAGTAGACAGCCTACATGAATGGTCAGGGAAAGAATTCCTGCCCAATCTAATTTTTAATTTATTTCAACTAATTTCATTTGATGCAAAATTTTCTTTAGTCCTTTTATTCTCTCTGTTAAGATTGCTTTAAAAATTTAGTTTTTCCTTTTGCATTGAATATGGCCAAGTGGAAAGAAGAGAATATGTTCGAAATAGTTGCTATATTAAACATAGCACAAGAAAGAGTTCAATTTACATGGTATTTTTTCCTTCTTCCTTTAAACTTAACAAAAAATCAAGTAGCAAATTATCAGGACCTCATAATGTTTTCTTTGTTTATAATGGCGTAAAACGAGTGATAAAAACGATTTCTAGGGAATTTAGGTTTTTGTCAAATATTATACATTTGTCTTTTTCCTGCACCACCAAAAGGTCTTTCTAGCCCTTATAAATAAACAAGTAATTCATGGCCCCATCAATACACCCTTTTTTAATTAGTTACTTTAAAACTAGTTTTCCACAAAATAAGTTTTCAAAGAAAAGCAAATAGCTGCAATAAACCTAAAATGAACACAAAAGAAGTCAAACAATTTTTCAAGCGTAAATTACCAAAAATCACAATGAATAAGTAAATAAAACCCAAAACGAGCTAAAATTACAATAAATAACAGAGTCAAAATCAAACTGGGCAGAAACTAACATGAGTAGCCCCCCCCCCCCCCAATGCCTTCTGAAGACCAGAAATTAATTTGAGCTTGACTGAAAACAAAATAGGTTTTGAATTTTTTCCCTTATTTACCTTTATAAAATTTAAAATGGTTAAGACTTTAAGAATAAATATTAGTATATGTATATTAAACTGTCAATCCATATTAATTTGTTGTTGTTTCTCCAGTGAAGTGCGAATTATTTTATGGTCTTAAAAATCCCTACTTTGTTCTGGGTTTAAAAATCATGAATTAGTTTTTTTTTTTGTATTTTACTTCGTACTCTTTTAAATGTCTTTACTGAGCTTAATGAAGTATCTGTCTAGTTATCTAAAGTCTATTTCCGGGACTACAGTTAAATCAACTGGTTAAAAACGAGAACCTTGGATTTTTCCCAATTGGCTTGGGGGCGATTTTTAGGGCTTTAAGCAATTTATAATATAACATAGGAACTTTAAACTTAAACTACAAAACTTGGTTTTAACGGAAAGTGTATTTTTTTTTTTCATCGAATAAAAAAACATTTATTTTCACTTGATCGACTCTTGAAGGGATATTGGAGAAGATTTCCTTTAAAGGGAAATTTCCTTGACCCAATAATTCAAAAAAAATATTATTGCTAACATTAATTAAATGTAACTGGATAAGGGGTTGGGCTCCATTAGCCTAGTCCTTGGCGGTGTCCCTTTACTCCTTCTCTATGTGGAGGAATTTAATCAAGCCCTCTCCAATAAAGTAGAGTTTACTAGATTAAAGGTTTGAAAATATTGAGGGATTTTATATTCTTCACGGACGCCACAAAGCCATGATTTGACCACTTAGAAACTATATCAAAATTAGAAAGCTAGAGAAAGAAGAAATATTTTTAAAATTTATAATGTGTATCTTACCATTAATTATGTGAACCATTGTTGAGGCTGAAATAGAACCAGTAGGTGCACATGTATAATTTCCTGAATCACCGACAAGCGCCTGCTGTACTTGCAGCCTACTAATTAAAGGTCCACTTTTTTCTAAATTAGTATCCACTCTAATGTTTCTACCACTTATGTCGACGGCTTCACCGTCTTTATACCAAAATACTACAGTTCCATCTGCCACTTGTGCCACAGTACAGGTTAATAAAAATACACTTCCTTGCTTTAGATATACTTCTGGAGGCCCATGCATCTCAGCTTTAGATTCTGAAAAAAAAATCTTTAGAATTATGATGCAATATCATAATTATGTTATAAAATAACTTAACTAATATATTAAGAAATATTCGAAGAAATATAATACGCTAAAAATTATAAACTAAGAAATATACTAAGAAATATATATATGCTAAGAAATATAACAAATACAAGGGTGAACCAAGCAGTAATATTTGGAGGTAATATTCTTTATAGAGACAAAACTGTTATTATGTATTTATAAAATAAAAAAGCCACCTTTTTTGTTGTGGTCTCGTTTCTCTGAAACGTTTTCTGTATTGACTGGAACATAACTGCATATGGATAATAAGGCCAATTCATTTAGCCATTCCTGACCTGAGGCACTCCTGGTATAAGATTTCACTCTTTCTCAGGGTTGAAGAAGAACACTCTCACGTAACCGTAGTGACTGAAATTGTCACACGAATCTTCAAAAATCTATGTAGAGTGGGGAAAATCACGTTCTTTTAAGCAGGCTACGAAATATTTTGGTGACAAGTTT